>NC_085867.1:54698662-54718662 GCF_034702125.1 Engraulis encrasicolus
AATAATAATACAATATACATGAATATAGCCCAAGTTTGATTTGGTAGGAGTCAACCTAAGTTAACCTAATACTGATGGGAATACGAGATATTGCGAAATACACAGTCACAATAACCGTCTCGCAAACATTACACACACACACGTACACGCACATGCACACACACGCGCACACACACGCACACGCGCTCACGCACGCACACACACCGAGAAAGGCAATCTAATCTGATTCCGAACAGACTGATGATTGCATTAGTAATAGTGAATTTTTTGCCCGTAGCCAACAGTGTGTGAGTGAAATTCCGTGCAGCCCAATCAGATTGGGTGTAAATCAAGTGTTGTGATTGGTCAGCTCTCCCCCCAGACATCAGCCTTTTGATTAGTCGTCAGTCAGGCTGCACAAACAGGAGACTGGCAGAAAGAATAGTTCTTGCAGCTCCCTTCAAAATAATATGCTTTTTCTCAGAAAACCGACAACAAATAATCCATTGCTATTTCATAACCACAGAAGATGAAGCGGAATCGAACACAGACAGCCATTGTACACGCTGAACTTTCTCACAGACCTTGCGTGGGAGAAAGTATCGCGGAGGGGGAAAAAAACAACAATAGCGATTGTTCAATGATGGATATTCTTTCATGTACAGTAAGCGTGAGAGTGTGTGTGTTGAAAAGATACGCAATGGTTGCCGAGATATGCATTTTAAGGTCTTTTGTATTGTAGATGAGCATTCCACTAGCCTGCATCTGCATCTTGCCTCAGGAAGGTGTGTGTGACATTACTTCATCAAATCAGACAGTCTGCTTCCCAGGGTTACAGACACCACTGCTCATATGGCAAAGAAGATGGGAGAATGGAAAAAAAAGAATAGAAAAAGGGAAAAAGAAGACGAGAGGATTAAAGATGACATCTGAGAACCAGTCATTACCCTTTACTCATAACTGTTCTGGGAACATCATCAATAAAAGCTAAAAAAAAAAATGGTTTCGCTCACATTACAGAGCATCCCAAGGTCCTACTTACAAAAACATCAGTTGTTCCTCTTTGCATACAAAACAAGGTCAACAGAGTCTTGTCGCATGCACACCCTCCTAAAAGCTAGCCGACGGACCAATGGACCGACCAAGAAAGAGGCATTCTGACTCATTGTATCCAACTCAATATCAGCTGTCCCTCTCTACAAAAACAATCATCTTGATATAAATTCCGTATGAATATATTTAGGATTTCTATACTTCCTTCCTGCCTAAATAAATTGGACTTAGTTATAGGTGCTTCCCTGTATGACGGTAAACTACTGTAGGCAGGCGATGGCCAGTCTTGCCATGAAGTCTAGACATGGTGATTCCATGTCCCGGTCAGTCTCCATAAAGCCCAATCATCATTGGTCAGAAGGCTTACTGGATCTGCTTCCATATTGACTCATACAGCAAGGCTCCAACCAATGCCAAGGAGAAAGGAGGGTAGGAGAGAGAGAGAGAGAGAGAGAGAGAGAGAGAGAGAGAGAGAGAGAGAGAGAGAGAGAGAGAGAGAGAGAGAGAGAGGGAGAGAGGGAGAGAGAGGGAGGAAGGAGAGAGGAAGGGTTGGGGTGATGGGGAAGGCGAGAGGATGAGAGGGAGTGGTGGAGGGAAGGAGTAAGAAACGGGCTTCCTGGAATGACCTTAGGAGATTGGTATGTGCTCCCGAGGCCGAGGTTCAGGCACTCAGAGTGACAACTCAGAAAATGGTTCAAACAGACAAGTTTCACAGGCAAAGAGCAAGTGACACGGAGAAAGAGAAAGGGCTAAGTTGGGAAGAGAAAGAACGAGGGAGAGAAAATAAAGAGAGAAAGACAGTCAGAAGCAGAAGGCGGTAAAGGAGTTATAGGAGCTGTACTGGCCACAGCTGACAGAACAATAATCCATGCACGTGTACAATAACCTTTCCTACAACTGTGCACACAGTGCTGAGATAACATTTCAACACGCCTTGTATCGAACAACACCAACAGTAACGGCCGTCTATAAAAAGGTCTAACCGGCCTCACTGACAACAATGCCCACAGCCTCCTCCAAGAGCGCACACACACATGCAGACACACACACAGGAGGGCACGTGCGTCATTGATCGCAGAATGAGCGAGTCACAGAGGCGCTCCCGCAAAAAGAGGCCGTAACCTCTGATATTCAAGTCCTCTTGTCAGTCTGAGCAGAGATCACGAGAGGGAAGGAGAAGGAATTTAATTAAAGGTGGTATGGTGGTCTTAGGGAGGCTGGTGGATGGTGGTTGAGGTGATATGGGAGTGAATGTTCCTTGTGAGCGCAAGAGCACCACGTTCTAGTTTCGCTACCGGAGAGAGGAGGCCGACGCGGGTGACTTGAGATGAAGCCTACCGTCGATAAAGAGGCTTTGTTTTTCCAACTCACCCATTACGGCCCCTGGACCAGTAGCCGAGTTCTCAAGTGAGCCGTAAGCGAGTGAGATCCGTAGCCCCACGTGAACGTCTTAAAGGGGAGCACACAAAAGGCAAGTTGCCGCAGAGAATCAAGACTCCCAGAACCCCTAATAGAGCAAAGGTCAAGGAGGTCAAAAGGTTCCTTCAGGCCGCCCCTTCTCCCATCACCCACCATGCCCCCACCTCCAAAAAACAAACACGTCTGTGTGTGGAGATCAAGAGGTGAGAGGGGGCCCTGTTGGCATGTGGGCATGTGCCTGAGGCTGACACGGCTAATAGAGACACAATGAGTCCCCTCAACTACCTTCACAAGGGCCCCTCAGGGGCCGCTTTAAAGGACAAAGAGGGCCCTGCAAGAACTTTCAGGTCACTAGTGGAATAGAACAGGGACCCTACAAAGGGATTATGTGCAGGAGAGCTTCAGGGAAAGCTGTGACAAATTGGCTACAATTGGCCGTTTGCCAGTAGCGAGTGCCATGGTTGCGAGGCGAGTCTTTCCTGCCTGCCCTAGCTTGGCTTTCACTATGAGGCCGTGGTAGTGCTGCTACTGGAGTGCTATTGGCACACAGCAGAGTAATTTATTGCAGTCTATGAAAACGTGGCTCCAGGGAACTTGTGTGGCCAGCACGGTCATGCTATAAGGTAAGGGGAGAGGAGGGGGTGGGGAGTCGAGAGGAGGGATGGAGATGATGGGTGGTGAGTTGTGTATACATGTGTGTGTCTGAGAGAGAGAGACGGTGAGTGATAGCGTGTGTGTGTGTGTGTGTGTGTGTGTGTGTGTGTGTGTGTGTGTGTGTGTGTGTGTGTGTGTGTGTGCGTGCGTGCGTGCGTGCGTGCGTGTGTGTGTGTGTGCACACTTGTATGCGTATGTGCATGCATGTGCGTTGACTGTGGCTTTTGGCACTCAAACAATACCTCAAATCATGAGGGGAAAAAATGATTGAAAAAAAACCTCACAGAATTCCCCCTTCAACATAATAGAAACCATCCAGAGAGGAATGTGTCCTTAAATGGACCCCAGGCAATCAAAAGCCGTTCCCAGTGTCATGCATCACTCAGCGACTTGTGACAACTTGTGGTTTGGCAAAGAGTTATTAAGAACTCCAGTTGAGTTCGACCTTCAGCCTAGTGCGAGAGTTTAAAGGTCACCGGGGTTTTGGCTTTCACTTTTTTTTTGATTGCCCAGATTTCATAACCCACAATGGCAGTCAACTGTGTCAGGGCACAGGATGGGTGGGATGGTTCATTGTTTTGGGGGCTGTGAAACGGAGGGCTACTACAGTACCCTGCAGAGTCCCAGCTCTGCCACCCACAAAGAAGGCTGTATGAACAGATGACAGGACAGAAAAGATGGATGGCTTTCATTATTTCATCACTCTTCTCTGGGAGGGGGAAAGGACTTGTTTTGTCAAATAGATTTGGGATGAATGTATCATGGGACAAATCCAGGCACACGGATACGTTCTGTATTCAATCAAGTGCTGTTTAATAGCCACCTACAAACACACACATAAACACAAACAGCCACATGCACTTGCACAGCAAGTCAAATATCACAAAACACACACAGCCATACCATACAACACACAAGCACAGACACAGACACAGACACACATACAGAAACACACACACACACACACACACACACACACACACACACACACACACACACACACACACACACACACACACACACACACAGAGAAACAGACACAGACACACACACACACACACACACAACCAGACCTCCCTCCAGGGGACCATCTTTCCATCAAATATAAGCATACAGCACTGACAGCCATGAGGGTTGGCATGGTTACTGAGGAGACTTGGTCCCAGAGACATATGTAGCGATCTCCCCAATGCCAAACAGCCCAGCAAAATCAATTCCCTCTGATTATGGGAGCATACGATTACTACCCTGCCTCTCCCTCACACAGATACACACACACACACACACACACACACACACACACACACACACACACACACACACACACACACACACACACACACACACACACACACACACACACACACACACACACACACAAATATAAAATGTTGTTACGCATGCACATTACACAAACCTACACACAGCCACACAAATATGTACTGTACGTACAAGCCAAAACAAGCCATACAGTGCCCTCCATAATTATTGGCACCCCTGGTTGAGATGTGTTAAAAGCCTTAAAATAAATTCAGTGTTTATTGCAGAAGAATACTGTCACACTGAAAATTGTAGGAAAATGTAGCCTTCAACTCAAATGAATTATAAGAAAATAAAAAAATCCCTGACTAAAAAATAATTATTTTTCATTAAATCACCTGTTCCACAATTATTGGCACCCTTAACAGTTCCCAGGAAATAAATATAATTGAAGCATTTCTGTCATTTCTACAGTAGTTTACAAAGTTTACCAGAGTATGTAGGAACATTTAATTAGTAATTCATCACTTCCTGCTTCCCTGGGGTATAAATATGACGTGACACGAGGCCATTTCTCTTATCCACTCTTAAACATGGGAAAGACAAAGGAACACAGCATACAAGTGAGGCAGATGTGCGTCGACCTTCACAGGTCAGGCAGAGGCTACAAGAAGATTGCCACTCAACTGCAGCTGCCCATATCCACTGTGAGAGGAATAATTAAGAAGTTCAAAACAACTGGAACAAAACAACTGGAACAAGCCTGGACGAGGACCCGAATTTATTTTGCCACCACGCACAGTGAGGAGGATGGTAAGAGAAATCAAAAGATCTCCAAAGCTCACTGTTACAGAATTACAACAAATGGTAGCATCCTGGGGTCACAAAGTCTCCAAATCAACCATCAGGCGCTGTCTACACGCCAACAACCTGTTTGGGAGGCATGCACGGAGAAAACCTTTCCTCACTCACAATCATAAACGCAAACGTCTGGAGTTCGCCAAGCGGTATTGGGGCTTCAACTGGGACCGTGTGCTTTGGTCAGATGAGACCAAGATTGAGCTTTTTGGCAACAAACACTCTAAGTGGGTCTGGCGTGCCACGAAAGATGCGCATGCTGAAAAGCACCTCATACCCACTGTGAAGTATGGGGGTGGGTCAGTGATGCTGTGGGGCTGTTTCTCTTCCAAAGGCCCTGAGAACCTTGTTAGGGTGCATGGCATCATGAATGCTTTGAAATACCAGGACATTTTAAATCAAAATCTGTTGCCCTCTGCCCGAAAGCTGAAGATGGGTCGTCACTGGGTCTTTCAGCAAGACAATTACCCTAAACATATGGCCAAATCTACACAGAAATGGTTCACCAGACACAAAATCAAGCTCCTCCCATGGCCATCTCAGTCCCCAGACCTCAACCCCATTGAGAACCTGTGGGGTGAGCTGAAGAGGAGAGTACAGAGTAGAGGACCCAGGTCTCTGGATGATTTAGAGAGATTCTGCAAAGAGGAATGGCTGAAGATCCCTCTTTCTGTCTTTTCCCATCTTGTGAAACATTATAGGAGAAGATTAGGTGCTGTTTTGTTGGCAAAAGAGGGTTGTACAAAATATTAACACCAGGGGTGCTAATAATTGTGACACACATTATTTGATGTCAAATAATTATTTCTTTATGTGGGATTTTTTCCCCACTGAATAAATGCACTTGTATTGAAGGTTGGATTTTTCTCTTTTTTTCCATTAAAGTCCCATATTGTTTAGAAAAATAAATAAATAATTGGAAGCTAAAAAACACATCTCAACCAGGGGTGCCAATAATTATGGAGGGCACTGTATATGCACTCACATACAGATGAGGAGAAAATCACCAAACCACAAACTACCTCTGTACAGCATTTCAGATTTGTATTCTTGTCCATCTTCCACTCATTGTAATGAATGAATGAATGAATGAATGAATGATAAATAGTAAACTAATACATCTAAAACCCTTTGAAGACAGGACAGCTAACTCAAGCATTTCCTGCAGATAGTTGGTCAAATATGGAAGGCAGAAGGGCACGCACGCACGCACACACACACGCTCTGTATATCTGCACACAAACAACTTAACTTCCCCACATGCAGTCTTGTTTTAGACACACAAAATACAAACACATACACGTATAGAAGCACACACCGATGCCCAAAATCCTGGCCCATTCCTCCCCCTTGACTCTCAGACAGGACCTGGCAGGTTGGGGGTTGGTTGCTTGTTTGTGCCAGAGAAGAAACACCTCCAAAAGCCCAGAGATGATCTCATGGATGAGAGGAGGAGGAGGATGATGTAATGGTGAGAGCATGCGTCTGATTGGACACCCGCCCTGTCCGAGGCGACAGATGGGCCTCAGCGCTGGGGGGTGAAGGGGGGGTGAGGATGGGAGAGCAGTGCTCTGAGTGTGAGGTCATGCTCCATGGAACCCTTTTTTATCTCTCTTCCAGGACCTTCAAATAGCTCAAGAACACCCGCAGGGTTCTAACTTTGGGAACACAGAACCGACGACTTTTTCTCTCTCTTCCAGGACCTTGCAATGATTCCAGAACACCTGCAGGGTTCTAACTTTTGGAACATCACTGATTCTTTATCTATCTTCCAAGACCTTCAAATGGTGCCAGAATCCTGCAGGGTTCCAACTCTGGGACCAAAGAATCGACCCCTGCTGCGATTTGCTGAAGTTGAGACCATTGCGTGGGCTGGTCCATCTCTTTTTATCTGCTCTGCTGTGTCTATCTGTCCTGTCCTGTGATATAAAACACTACACTGAAGCCATATTCAGCCATATCGAGCAACTAGCTTGTACTACCTAGTTGGCCTATTTATAACAGAGTGGCCACATCTTCTGTATGCTGTGCAAGTTCTGGCATATGGAAGTCAGCATGTGCTCTTGGGCTGAACTGAGCTGAACTGAACATTGCTATGTTATGCTTCGCTATGCTATGCTCAAGTGGCATGTATTAAGACATGCTATGCCGCTCATATTGAATCCATGCGGCTAAAAAAATGAATTCAGTACGATTCAATTGCCAAGACCTGCTGTGTCTGGAATAGCCAGTTCAAACAGACTCCAAAGAGTAAGTCGATCCCTGCAGACATAGACTTCTTTTCATTTGGAGCTTCTTTCCACATCAATGAGCCCTCCGGAGAGGTGAATTTTTATTAACTCATCTTTTAAGCCTGTCTTCTCAGTTTTTATATAACAGTGTGCTGAGCAACTCCCAGATTTGAGCTTCAAAAACAACAAAAAAGAGAAAGGCTGACATGGAGTTTCTCCTGTTTTTCATAATACCGTATGCTGTGCTATTCTATTCTGTGCAACAGTTTGTGCTCTATGCTGTGCCTGTGTGAGCCATGTCAAGTCATTTTATCCTATTGAACCAAAAGGCAGCAACTGCATATTATGTCAAATTGAGTTAGGACTGAAAATTGTTATTTTGCGCTATGTTAAGAAACATGTACAGTAGTGATGCCATGTAATGGTGTAGGAAAGTAAGGTATTTTTTGTTATGTCTGCACTTAATCTAAAGGTTTGTCCAGTCCTATTTTTAAGCCATACTATTATGTTCTATCTTATGTTACACTAGCCAATTCAATGCTTTACACTAGTACAGTGGTCTCCAATTAACTTTTCCCAAGGGCCAAATAATGTAGAGAAAGCGAGGCCGCGGGCCAGACCACCCCCCCCCCCAAAAAAAAATAAAAATACTAATAATAAATAATAATTAAAAAAAAACACAAATAATAGAAACACTGTTGAAATATTAAAATATTAGTATTAGCTGTTGCAATATAGTGCCAGGGAGGAATGTAAATAAAGACCAACTGTGGACAGGTTAACGAGAGAGAGAGAGAGAGAGAGAGAGAGAGAGAGAGAGAGAGAGAGAGAGAGAGAGAGAGCACGTTCAACTGCTGAATGCATGTTCAACTGCTGAACGTGCTCTCCAGCAGAGCCACTTCAGTCACGGCACGGAGGGAGGGAGGGGGAGAGAGATTTAGGCTACATGACAAGACCTAAAACAAATATAGGTCAATGTGCGCTAAAAACCCAATTCGATCGAGGAACAAAAGTCATTTCCATAGCGATTAAATCTCATTGAACTCGTGCGCTGCATCTCACCTCTGCCTGAACAGAAAAGACGCAAGCCCATGCAACAGGTGGCACCCAGGCAGATGAAATAGTTAGTTTCCAGGAATGCTCGTCTATATATTTCTTTATTGCGGTCGTTTTCGAAAATCATATTAGTTTTCCTCCAACGCATTCCCGATGTATCATGCATTCTCTGCTCAACTGATCTCGCATAACCAAACTACGGGGGAAAAATATCCTCCACATTTAGAATGGGCTAGCCTACTACAGTACGCCAGCTAAAATGCAAAAAGGGTGATATCACAAATACACAAAAATAGTGCAGGGGAGGAGAATCGTCCAGATTTAACAGAGGGCAGAGTGAGTGCTCTAACTGCATAACTGAGCGCTCAAGACTCTTCTGGTTGAACAAAGGGAAACACGCTCATGAGCACCGTGCACCGTCGGGGCTGTCGGGGAGATGAGGTGGGCCATAAGGAATATTAAACCCTATTCTGCCTAACTACTAGCCTACGTATGTTTCCTGGACATTTCTGAAATTCGGGTTAGGGTTAGGGTGGAGCAAGGTAGCCTACTGTTCTCAGATGCTCCCGTGGCGCTTTCAGATAGGCTAAATTAGAATGCGATAGGCTACAGTGCGATACAGAAATACAGATACAGTCAGCCAGACCTTGAATATTACGAGTGCAAGTGTAATGGAGCGCTGCTCCTTTAAGGGAAGTCTGACGCTGCGGCACACGTCACCCCGCCGCTCGTAGAGGCTTATGGGAAGTCTCTTCATAAACACTGCCAGTGGCTAGTATTCGGTAAGCCTGCAAAGCCCCCCCTTTGCGCGTTTCATCGCCACCGGCGAATGCTGTGGTTGCTTCTCCCCTCGCCGTCGAGAGGAGTGCGGTGTCCAGTTCAGATCTAGGAGATGGGGACCATTTCTTGTCCTCGTGAGTATGTGGACCATTTCTTGTCGCTGTTT
This sequence comes from Engraulis encrasicolus, assembly GCF_034702125.1. NCBI lineage: Eukaryota > Metazoa > Chordata > Actinopteri > Clupeiformes > Engraulidae > Engraulis > Engraulis encrasicolus. Next base: position 54,708,119 of record NC_085867.1, read on the forward strand.
ATGTGCTAGCCAGCAGCTAGTGGCTAACTTCGCGTCTGCTGTTCTATAGGTTGTGATTCCAACTTGGCGTCTCTTACTTGGCTAGAGTGATCTCTTGCTTCTCCACTGGCAAGGACTTCGGTGGACAATGCCAACGGTTACCTTGCGCTTTTCCCGTCTCCTGCACGCCGGTATGTATTATAGTGGGTTAGCTTGTGCCTTTACCCAGCTCTGACTGTTTGTTTTCTTACCATGGTTGCTAACGACGGCCATTATTATGGTTTCAGCGTGTGGTCGCTACCGGCGCCTCGGCCGTGTACCTCTGTATTGACACTCCGACTGTGAGAATTGCGCTGCGCATCGGTGCACCCTCATCTCCGGGTAAGGTAACCTCTCGGCAGCAGAATCGTATGATAGTGGGTGTCCTGCTAGCTTGGCTAACGCTCTCCTCCTCCCTCGCAGGTTGTATCTGTGTGGCCGTGGTCAGACACACCACGCGTTTAGGTGCACGAGCGGCGACTTTTAGCCCCGGTTGTGTGGTGCCTCTGGACGCCGGGAACCCGTATCTCGGCTGCTGCTCCGGCCTCGGGAAATCGGACATTCGTGTGTGTGTGTGTGCGTTGGCGCGCTTTAGTTCAGTGTGTGTGTGTGTGTGTGTGTGGGCGCTCGGCTTGGTGTGAGCTGGTGTGTGAGCCATTCCACAGTGTGTGTGCGTGTGCGTAAGTTGGTACGTGTGAGTGTGTGTGTAGGTACCTAGGGGACTGCACTGAGCTGAGCCTCTGGGGTTTGGTTTACCTCCCTGTTTTGAGTTTCGTTTTCTTTCGTTTGCTGTGCCTAATTTCCTTTTTTTTCATTATTTCATTCAATTATCTAATTTCTTATTTAACTGCATGTGTTAATTGGATTTTGATTTATTTTGCATGGTTTGCTATGATTTCTTGTTGTTTCTGTTTGCCGTGAATTATTTCTGTTTGTTGTGAACTATTTCTTTACTTTTTCTTTTGTTAATCCTGAGGTGTGCCATTCGCCCTACTGTGTTAGCCGTGCCAGCCCCTAGTGGCAAAGCCTGACAACCTGAGTGTAAGTTCTAAGGCCTTGGGCCTACCAGGTGTGTTGTTTATTGTGAATTAAGGAACATACTTTGGGGCAGGTGTTTACAGATCCGCGGGTGTGGTGGCAGCACACCCACCCCTGCACTTTACTGTTAACGTGAACATACTTTGGGGCAAGTGTTTATCTATCTGCGGGTGATTGCGACAGCACACCCACCCCACTGCACTTTGTGAATTGTGAGTACCTTTTTATATTTTATTACAAAGAGTGAAAATATATTTTTATAACGCAAAGAATAATAAAGATTTGAATTATTCATTGTCACCACTGTCTCTGCCTCCATTGTGCACGAACTTGTGTTTGCCTGGTAATCTATTGTGCGGGTACATTGTGTGTTGGTCCGGGGTATCTGTAACTACCCCTAATTCATTTCCTCCGGGGGCCGGGCGTAGTCGAACTACTTCCTGTAACGGTCTCGCCCACTACATTTTGGCGTAGTCGGCAGGATTGGCATAGGAGCAGAGACACTGGTTTCATTTTTTTAGGTTTTTGTTTTGTCACTCTTTGTAATAGAAATTTGTCATATGGTCAATGGTTGAATGAGTGTATGTATGTGGTTGGTTGAAAGTGAGAGCACCACTGAATAAGCGCTGTGAGTTTGTGTTTTTCCTGTAGAAGCGGAGCAGCAGCCGAGGTTGGGAGACCGCCCCTCTCTCGGGATTTGGACCAGCCATCCCTGTGAGTTTTTGCATTTTCCAAATTTGTCTTGATCGGTTTCCGCAGCATGTCGCGGGACGCACAAGAGATTAGGGATGAGTTGGCTGAGGTAAGAGCCGAGAATGAGCGCTTAAAGGCCTCCCTCGCCCAGCGGGCCACAAGTACGAGCACACTAAATGGTAGCGCCCCGGCAGGGTCCGCTACAGAACGTTTGGTCTTTGTCCCAAGGGAAAAGAAGTGCCCATTGTTTAGGGGAAATGGGGGCATAAGTATCGAGGCGTGGAAGGAGGAGGCGGAGGCATGTATGCGGGCGCGCCATTTTTCTGCTGCCGAGAGAGCCTATTTTCTTTACGATCACTTGGATGCCGAGGCACGGGATGAGATCCGCTATAGGCCGAGAGAAGAAAAAGAAAACCCAGAGAAAATTTTTGAAATTTTACAAGAGCTTTACGGTTGCCCACAGTCATACGTGGCCTTGCAGGAGGCGTTCTTTTCGAGAAAACAGCAAGAGGGAGAGACACTGCTAGAGTTTTCAATCGCATTAATGACCCTTATTGATAAGGTTAGACGAAATGCGCCTGAGGGAATTCTTAACGCTGACGTTCTTCTGCGTGATCAGTTTGTGGAGCATGTTAACGAGGGCGCCTTGCGTCGTCACTTGAAGAGTTTCATTCGGACCACGCCGTTAGCCACTTTGATCGCGGTGCGTAAGGAAGCCATGCGTTGGGAACGGGAGGGCGCCGCCGAACCGCAGCGGCCGCGTAGCTTTTCCTTATCTTCACTCGATCGCTCCCTTGGGGTCCCTGGTACCTCTTGCGCCGTAAGCATGGATCCCCGTGGTGGGGCGCCGACCAGATCTGATATGGAGAAGTTGCAGGCTGACATGGCGAAGCTCATGGAAATGGTGCAAAATCAACAGGCTCAGTTGCAGCATCTTTCTCGGGGTGCGGCCACACAGGGGGAGCCACGGAGGCGAGGTCGGTCTCCTCGGGAGGGACCCCTTGCCTGCTGGCGCTGTCGTGCGATAGGCCATATTGCTGCGGATTGTGACGGAGAACGAGTGGTGGGGCCCCCACAAGCACCCTCCCGTAGAGGCTCCGGGTTTTCGGAGAACGGGCCCCTCCAACCGAACCAGCCCTCGGGAAACTGACGCCCACCGGACTGAGGAGTCACAGTCCGGGGGGGGCCTCTCTTGGCTCACGTAATGCCCTTGACCCTTCCAATGCCGCCGAGGCGTTACTTTCTAACTGTCCACATCTGCTCGTCCGGATGGGCGGGGTTCAGGTCCCCTGTCTCATTGACACTGGGTCTATGGTGTCCACCGTCACTGAAAGTTTCTTCGCTGCCAACTTCGAATCTTTGGGGCAGGAGCGTTTACGCTCATGTCACTGGCTGCAGCTCCGAGCGGCCAACGGCCTAGAGATTCCTTACTTGGGCTACTTGGAGCTGAATATTGAGCTTTGCGGGAAGAGTATGCCTGATTGCGGTGTTCTGGTCGTTCGCGACCCCCCAGGGGGCACGGCTTCCGTGGTCCCTGGGGTTCTTGGTATGAATGTTATCGGCAAGTGTTATAAGGAACTTTTTGGGCGGCACGGTCCCACGCTTTTCGATCTCCCATCAGTGTCAACTGCCCCTCGACCGGTGCTGAAAGCGCTGCAACACTGTCATCAGGCTGAAATCCGGCCCACCCCCGAGACCAGCGGCGCGGTGAATGTCCGGGGCCGTGCGCCATGGCGGGTTCCGGGGGGGACCATGAAGTTGATTCCTGCCACCTGCCCTGAGCAACATTCAGGGCTTGGAACCCTCTTTGAGCCGACGGACCGGGGGTTGCCCGGGGGGTTGCTGGTGTCCCCTGCCTTGGTGCAGGTGACCCGTGGCTTGGTGCAGATCCCTGTAGTTAACGTCGGTTGTACGGACGTCCTGCTGTACCCTCGTACTAGACTCGGACAGGTGAATGCTGTGTCGATCATCAGCTTGCCACGGGACGTGGTGGAGGTCCGTTCCGTGGCCGCCATTACTGACCCTCAGGCGCCTGCCCCGTCGCCTTTGGAGACACAAATCCGCGCAGTGGACTTGTTACCCCTGCCTGCCGAGGAACAGGCTGAGGTCCGGGCCCTGCTTCTGAGGTACTCTTCGGTCTTCTCCGCCCATGAGGGCGACTTGGGTTGCACTTCCCTAATCTCGCACGACATCCCGCTGTTGGATCCGACACCGGTCCGGCAGCGTTACCGGCGCATTGCCCCCTCCGACTACGAGGCCGTAAAAACCCATATCAACCAGCTCCTCCAGGCGAAGGTCATCAGAGAAAGCAGTAGTCCATTCGCGTCTCCCATTGTTCTAGTCCGGAAGAAGGATGGGAGCTTGCGACTCTGTGTCGACTATCGCCTGTTAAATGCCCGAACTCGGAAGGACGCCTTTCCGCTTCCTCGGATCGAGGAGACATTGGACATGTTGGCAGGTGCCCGCTGGTTTTCTACGATGGACTTAGCCAGTGGGTACAACCAAGTCCCCGTGACAGAAGGTGATCGGGCCAAAACGGCATTCTGTACCCCCTTCGGGTTGTTCGAATGGAACAGAATGCCTTTTGGCCTGTGCAATGCACCGGGTACATTTCAACGATTAATGCAACGTATGTTCGGCGACCAACAGTGTCATTCCGTTCTACTGTATCTTGACGACATCGTGATCTTCTCGTCCACCGTGGCGCAACATCTACAGCGCCTGGAGATGGTCTTGACCCGGTTGCAGTCGGAGGGGCTGAAGGCTAAATTAGGGAAGTGCGCGTTCTTTAAGCCGGAGGTTCAGTACTTGGGACATGTGATCTCCCAGCACGGGGTCTCTACCGACCCTGGCAAGGTGGAGGCAGTGGCCACATGGCGGCGACCTGCCAATGTGTCGGAGCTCCGATCATTCCTAGGCTTCGCCAGCTATTATCGACGATTCGTCGAAGGATTCGCAAAGCTGGCAGCGCCGTTGCATCGATTGGTGGCCACCTTGAACGGGAGCCGTTCCCGTCGGCCCTCGGGGCAGCAGTTTCTTGATGCATGGTCAGAGGATTGCGAAAGAAGTTTTGAGGAACTCAAGGGGAGGCTCGTGTCGGCGCCGGTTACTGGCGTACGCGGACTTTAGCCGCCCATTTATTCTTGAGGTCGACGCCAGCCATTGCGGGCTGGGCGCGGTCCTCTCGCAGGAGGTGGACGGCAAAGTCCGACCGGTGGCATACGCCAGTAGAACGTTAAGACCTACGGAGAAGAATATGAACAATTACAGTTCTATGAAGCTCGAGTTCCTCGCCCTAAAATGGGCCGTCACCGAGAAGTTTCGCGAATATCTCTTGGGCCAGAAGTGTGTCGTGTACACTGATAATAACCCCCTGAGTCACCTCACTACTTCCAAACTCGGGGCGGTCGAACACCGGTGGGCCGCACAGCTTGCATCATTTGATTTTGAATTAAAGTACCGCTCGGGTAAATCTAACGGTAATGCGGACGGCCTGTCGCAGCAGAATCAGCCAGACCAAGAAGACGTGAGTGACCTGGTTCCGGGTACAGCGGTCCCTAGATTGCTGCAACAGGTAGCGGCTCAGGGAGATGGCGGCACAGCCTCTCAGTCCAGTGTCTCGGGGTTGTTCCCCCACGCTTTGCCGGTTCTGCGCACTCTGCAAGCAAGCGACCCCGGTGGTCAGCTGCAACCGGCCGCTGTCCCGGGGGGTAGCATCACCGCCTCTCAGTTGGTTGTTTCGGTGCTGCCCTCCCACCCTTTGCCGGACCTGTGCGCTCTGCAAGAAGGAGACCCTGTTATCCAGCCGATTCTGGCCTTCTGGAAGGCGCGTCGGCGGCCTACTCGTGAGGAACGGGAAGCCCTGTCACCCTTGGCCTTGATCCTGTTGCGGCAGTGGAAACGGTTTGTGGAGAACGATGGAGTCCTTTACCGGAGAGTGCTACACCCCAGTGGCCGTGATGAGTGCCTCCAGCTGGTTTTGCCGGCTGCCCTGCAATCAGAGGTCCTAAACCAGCTCCACGAGCACCATGGCCACCAGGGGATTAATCGAACACTGGAGTTGGTTGGGCAACGGTGTTACTGGCCCCGCATGTTTGCGGAGGTGCGCCGATGGTGTGAAAAGTGCCTTAGGTGCCAAGAGTCTAAAGGGGAGCCTCCTCTAGCCGCCGCGCATATGGGCCACCTACTGGCATCTCGGCCCAACGAAGTGGTAGCTGTGGATTTCACGCTTTTGGAGCCCACGTCGGGGGGGGTGGAGAACGTTTTAGTCATCACGGACGTCTTCAGTAAGTATTCCATCGCCGTCCCCACCCGGGATCAGCGGGCCTCGACGGTCGCCCAGGTCTTGCTTGTGGAATGGTTCTACCGGTTCGGAATTCCTGGTCGGCTCCACTCCGACCAGGGGCGCTGTTTCGAGGGCACCCTGATTCAGCAGCTTTGCGGGCTGTACGGGGTCCAGAAGTCCCGAACCACCCCGTACCACCCGGCCGGGAACGGCCAATGTGAGCGATTTAACCGCACTCTACACAACCTCCTGCGTACTCTACCGGTCTCTCGGAAGCGCGACTGGGCAACTTGCCTGCCTCACGTAATCTTCTGTTATAATACCACCCCGCATCAAGCGACAGGAGAATCGCCACACTTCCTTATGTTCGGCCAAGAGCCACAGCTACCCGTAGACTTCCTCCTGGGCCGAGTTCGGCCACCGGTCCATGGTCGAGTGTGCGACTGGATACAGGAGCATCAGGCCCGGCTTCAAGTGGCATTTGATGGGGCTCGGGAGCGTTTGGCCGCAGCGGCGGAATATCGCAAGGACAGACACGATGCACGGGTGAAGACTGCTGTTTTAGAAGTAGGGCAACGGGTATACGTACGCAACCTCGGCGTGCGAGGTCGAAATAAAATCCAAGATGTGTGGAACTCCCAGGTACACATGGTGGTGCGTACCCCTTCGGAGACCGGAGCCGTGTACACGATCGCCCCCGTCAACGATCCAACGAAGCTGAAGCACGTTCACCGCAGCATGCTGAAAGGAGTGGTGGGCCCCCTGGCCCCCAACACCCCCCCGGGGTCGGGCCGACCAGGCGAACCTACCCCTGTCGACTCAGGGGAGCTATCGAGCGAAGAAGATATCCTTCTTGGGGAGCAGGTGGGCGATGCTGGCTTGGGTGTCCCAGCAGAGCCCCATGCACCCCAGGGTGGCACCTCAGGAGGAAACGAAGGGCAGCGTCGGACTTCGCAGGCTTCCCCCGGCAGTTCGGCCGCTCAGCCACCCGGTCGTGGCACTAGCAGCAGCGAGGTGCCCCCACGCCGGACTTTCCGGTCTAACGCGGGACAACACTCTAATCCCCATCGGCTACCTGGTGGGGCGACTTCAAACTCTTGATGGAATTTTGGATCTGGGAGTGGGGGGGAAAGCGTACCTGCATCGTCGGGCCGACGATTCAACATGTGGGGGGTAGATTGTAATGGAGCGCTGCTCCTTTAAGGGAAGTCTGACGCTGCGGCACACGTCACCACGCCGCTCGTAGAGGCTTATGGGAAGTCTCTTCATAAACACTGCCAGTGGCTAGTATTCGGTAAGCCTGCAAAGTCCCCCCTTTGCGCGTTTCATCGCCACCGGCGAATGCTGTGGTTGCTTCTCCCCTCGCCGTCGAGAGGAGTGCGGTGTCCAGTTCAGATCTAGGAGATGTGGACCATTTCTTGTCCTCGTGAGTATGTGGACCATTTCTTGTCGCTGTTTATGTGCTAGCCAGCAGCTAGTGGCTAACTTCGCGTCTGCTGTTCTATAGGTTGTGATTCCAACTTGGCGTCTCTTACTTGGCTAGAGTGATCTCTTGCTTCTCCACTGGCAAGGACTTCGGTGGACAATGCCAACGGTTACCTTGCGCTTTTCCCGTCTCCTGCACGCCGGTATGTATTATAGTGGGTTAGCTTGTGCCTTTACCCAGCTCTGACTGTTTGTTTTCTTACCATGGTTGCTAACGACGGCCATTATTATGGTTTCAGCGTGTGGTCGCTACCGGCGCCTCGGCCGTGTACCTCTGTATTGACACTCCGACTGTGAGAATTGCGCTGCGCATCGGTGCACCTTCCTCTCCGGGTAAGGTAACCTCTCGGCAGCAGAATCGTATGATAGTGGGTGTCCTGCTAGCTTGGCTAACGCTCTCCTCCTCCCTCGCAGGTTGTATCTGTGTGGCCGTGGTCAGACACACACCACGCGTTTAGGTGCACGAGCGGCGACTTTTAGCCCCGGTTGTGTGGTGCCTCTGGACGCCGGGAACCCGTATCTCGGCTGCTGCTCCGGCCTCGGGAAATCGGACATTCGTGTGTGTGTGTGTGCGTTGGCGCGCTTTAGTTCAGTGTGTGTGTGTGTGTGTGTGTGGGCGCTCGGCTTGGTGTGAGCTGGTGTGTGAGCCATTCCACAGTGTGTGTGCGTGTGCGTAAGTTGGTACGTGTGAGTGTGTGTGTAGGTACCTAGGGGACTGCACTGAGCTGAGCCTCTGGTTTTGGTTTACCTCCCTGTTTTGATTTTCGTTTTCTTTCGTTTGCTGTGCCTAATTTCCTTTTTTTTCATTATTTCATTCAATTATCTAATTTCTTATTTAACTGCATGTGTTAATTGGATTTTGATTTATTTTGCATGGTTTGCTATGATTTCTTGTTGTTTCTGTTTGCCGTGAATTATTTCTGTTTGTTGTGAACTATTTCTTTACTTTTTCTTTTGNTAATCCTGAGGTGTGCCATTCGCCCTACTGTGTTAGCCGTGCCAGCCCCTAGTGGCAAAGCCTGACAACCTGAGTGTAAGTTCTAAGGCCTTGGGCCTACCAGGTGTGTTGTTTATTGTGAATTAAGGAACATACTTTGGGGCAGGTGTTTACAGATCCGCGGGTGTGGTGGCAGCACACCCACCCCTGCACTTTACTGTTAACGTGAACATACTTTGGGGCAAGTGTTTATCTATCTGCGGGTGATTGCGACAGCACACCCACCCCACTGCACTTTGTGAATTGTGAGTACCTTTTTATATTTTATTACAAAGAGTGAAAATATATTTTTATAACGCAAAGAATAATAAAGATTTGAATTATTCATTGTCACCACTGTCTCTGCCTCCATTGTGCACGAACTTGTGTTTGCCTGGTAATCTATTGTGCGGGTACATTGTGTGTTGGTCCGGGGTATCTGTAACTACCCCTAATTCATTTCCTCCGGGGGCTCCACCCCCGGGGGTGGCGTAGTCGAACTACTTCCTGTAACGGTCTCGCCCACTACACAAGACAAAGCAAAACTGATATAACAAAAACATACAATAGAAGCAAAGGAGAATCGTTTACATTTGCAAACAGAAGAGACTTGAGAAAACTCTGCCGACTTAAATAACTGTGCGCTTCGCGCCTCATGACTCTCCAGGTTTAATAGAAAGGGGGCTCACCGCGGCGCGCAGGCTGCACCCAGCAACGTTGACCTTCAGGAATACTCAGCTAATCTTCTACCTGGCTCTATATTTCCAAGACATTTTAAAGGAACTGGTTTCGTTTTTGTCCTCCCTTCTTTTGGTAACGACTGTTCTCTGGAGCTTGAATTGCGTTAACGTCTCTACATGTACCTTGCATAAATTATACTTCCAAAATACGGGATAATTGTCATCCAAACTTCAAATAAATGTGAGTAATCAAAAGACAAATTGTATCTGGCCTCCTAAATACATAAAAATAGGGAAGGAGAGAACTGTCCTCGTTTTCAACCAGAAGAGAGGAGAGTGCTTCGATAACGCACAATTGCGAATGGTCTGATGTCCGAGGTAAACGCAATGATGAATAACGGCTTCTCTAGATGTCTAGGAGACAACAGATTGCACTTCACCATTTTCCCTCATTGTCAATGTCTGTCATGAGACTGTTATTATAAGATTTAACTGTTTGTGAATGCTTAGGAGAGATAACTGACGTTTTTGTGATCGAAAATCGCGCATGGCCACAAATAGGCGCATTTATGGTTTCATTTTTAAGGACCTCATGGCGGGCCAGAAATGTGCTGCCCGCGGGCCGCAGTTGGCCCGCGGGCCGTTGTTTGGAGACCAGTGCACTAGTACAATACTCTAGGATTACTCTGGGCCTACTCTGGGTCTCCACACCAGTTTGGAGCTTCGATACAGCTCTTCAGCGGGGGTGGTTGTAAGGTACGATTGCCGAACTGTGCTTCCGTGAGTAGCGATGTGATGTGGTGGTTCTGTGCAGTTGTGTTGGCAATGGTGGTCTGCTGTAGCCTGACAGGCCAGACCATTCATTTTGAATTGCTTCGTAATTCACGAATGGTCTGATTACACTCCTCTGGGGAGGGTTTAGTCGTCCACCAGACGGCCGGCCAATAAGTGAACGCACTTGGGCACATAACAACATACGTCATGATCGTCAACCGTCAGCGATTGGTCCACTCATTTCAAAGCACTCCTCCCACCCAAGTGCTCCAGGGCATCTAAGATCCAGACCAAAAATGAATTACGAAGCAATTAATATGGTCTGGTAAAACCAGGATAGGTCTGCTGTGCTGGTGCTGTGATGTGGGGTGGTTGAGGTGTGATAGTGATGGTGATTGTGTGGTGCTTGTGCAGTCTTCTGCTGTGCTGTGCTGTGGTGTAATGGTACAGTATGATGTGCTGGGGATTGTGCTTGGTGGTGGTTGTTAGAGGTGTCCACTCCAGGTTCAGAAAGAAAAAACAAAATTGATCTAACCAGCTCTGAATCAGTCGATGAGGACTGAAGACAGAGAGACCAGTTACTCAGTGAAGTCGC
>NC_085867.1:54721162-54726162 GCF_034702125.1 Engraulis encrasicolus
GTGTGTGTGTGTGTGTGTGTGTGTGTGTGTGTGTGTGTGTGTGTGTGTGTGTGTGTGTGTGTGTGTGTGTGTGTGTGTGTGTGTGTGGTGAGTCAGGCAGCTGGCATGGTGGCTGTGGGGTAAGGGTGGTGTTACTGGGTATGGTGGCTGGACTGGTGGTGGGGTGTACATGACAAGCCCCACCAGCTGTCTGGGAGTGGAGATCTGACAGGAGCCGTCAGTGGAGCCGGCCATCCAGCCAGCTGATCAGAGGACACGGACAGCAAAGGAACCGCAAGGCGGAACACTGGGCTGGGCTTACATGAAAATCCCTTCAACGCATCCTGCATGTCATGGACACTGCACTCAAGAAGGAGGGAGAGACGTGTTCCTGAGGTGAGTCCCGAGGGAAGTTCCATCTATGTGGATGAAAACAAAGCTGTCGGCAATAGAATTCTTCAAGAGGTCAAATTTGATTTTAACTTTAGCTAAAAGAAAAATCAGCCTAGATCTGAAAGAATATTTACCATAAGTATACTCTGTGTCTATGAGACTCATGTATTCATGCCTAAAATAAGAGCGTTCAGGTACCAAGAAGTTGGTTTGCAATGCAAGCCGGGTAACACTTGGGTTTTCCAAGCAAACCGTGACGAAAATGTAGACGTCAGCAGGTTCCTCCGGATAACACACGGTCAGACACAGTAAAGTAAACAACTCTGGTGCTGGAGCTGGCACTGGCATCGGTCTGGCCGGCATGAAAACAGCCTGATAGAACTCCATTGTACTGTGTACCATTAGCACTCAAGGCCATGGGCTGCTCAGTGTGAGACTCTTGAGAGTGTTATTCAGTCCTCTGCCACCAGCACAGCACAGACTGTGGAGAGATACGAATCAGGATGTTGGTTGTCTTATTTGGGCATGCAGTTGGCCAGAGAGAGAGAGAGAGAGAGAGAGAGAGAGAGAGAGAGAGAGAGAGAGAGAGAGAGAGAGAGAGAGAGAGAGAGAGAGAGAGAGAGAGAGAGAGAGAGAGAGATCTGCCAAGTGTCTTCCTCCCCCTCCCTCCTTCCACTGCCAGAAAAACAACATCATTAAGATGGCAGGAGGGACACACCAGAGATCTCTCTCTATCTCTCTCTCTCTCCCTCTAGGTCTTTCTCTTCCTCTCTCTCGTCCACTCTCCCTCCACTTAAGTCCCCTCCACTCCTCTCCCAGCAAAGGATTCCAAAGAATGTTTGGGATAAACAATGTTGGAAAAAAGCCCCCCCCCCCCCCCACCCCAATTAACACAAACATGCACATGTGCACACACAAGCAAATATGTTTCGGCGAGCTCGCGCACACACACACACACACACACACACGCACACGCACGCGCACGCGCACGCGCACGCACACGCACACACGCGTGCACACACACACACACACACACACACACACACACACACACACACACACACACACACACACACACACACACACACACACACACACACACACACACACACACACACACTGGTTGAAGGTGAAGCACAGCAGCTCTGGGTGTGAGCGTCTTAAAAGAGCAGAGGAACACTCAAGTAGAGGCACATGACAGCTCCAAGTGCTGCTGAAGCACTAGCCTCGCCTCTCTGCTGTTCTTCACCAAAGACACACACACACACACACACACACACACACACACACACACACACACACACACACACACACACACACGCACACACACACACACACACACACACACACACACACACACACACACACACACACACACACACACACACACACACACACACACACACACACACACACACACACACACACACACACACACACACACACACACGTCAGGAGGCTCCAGAAGCACTATGAGTAATGCGAGTCATTTATTAAATGGAAATCCAATAACAAGAAGAAAACGGCATCTTTGGGGGGCCGGGGGCCGGTGGGCAGCGGTGGGAATTAATTGGCTGGTGGAGAAGAGAAGCCACCCCCCCACCACCACCCCCACAACCACCTTCTGCCACGTGCTCTCACTGCCCCCCAGCAGACACACACATTTAATTGTGATTCTGCTCAAGCACATACAGTACAGGCAGGAGAGACACAGAGAGAGAGAGAGAGAGAGAGAGAGAGAGAGAGAGAGAGAGAGAGAGAGAGAGAGAGAGAGAGAGAGAGAGAGAGAGAGAGAGAGAGAGAGAGAGAGAGAGAGAGAGAGAGACAGAGAGAGAGACAGAAGCTGAGGCAGAAAGAGAGTTAAACTCAGAAAGACATGGGGACCGAATTACCGACAGACTGACGGATGGATAAACAGACAGAGAGAGAAAGACAAACAGAGAGAACGAAAAACCTACAGACGGAGAGAGTGAGAGTCAGACAGAGAAGAGAAATGAGGAACAGACAGACAGGGAAAGGCAAGTTGACATTGAGAGACACCGAAAGAGCGACAAACAGACCTACAGAGAAAGAGGGGGAAGAGCAGTGAGTGAGAGACATAGAGAATCAAATTATAGAGCGAGGAGGGGGAGAGGAGAGGTAAAATGGACAGAGTGAGATAGAGAAAGAAAGAGAAGAGCAGAGAGTGACAGACAGGGGAGAAATAGAGTGAAGGCTGAGATGGAGGACAAAATGGATAGAGTGCAGCTGTCAGTCATGTGTTGAGTGACCCAATGGGGGGGAGATGGAGAGGCCATGGTGGAAGAGGACATTAAGGGGGGGTGAATGGCATGAAATACACACACACACACGCACACACACGCACACACGCGCACACACGCGCACACAAACACTCACACAAACACACACACACACACACGCACACACACGCACACACGCGCACACACGCGCACACACGCGCACACACGCGCACACACACACAGGACTGGGAAGCCAGGGCGTCTGTAGCAGAGGGGGGCATTACACTCAGACCAGAGCACAGCACAGCACAGCACACACATACAGTACAGTACACAGAGGTGGATAATGCAATACAACAGGGAAAGGGATCAGCTAGCTACTCTCAGAGGGACTTCTCAGCAACACTTTTAATTTGAAGAGATGGAGACAGAGGAGAGAGCCAAGAAGGCAACAAAAGAAAAGAATCCAAAGGAAGAGAATGAGAAAACAGGAGATCAAAGACCAAAAACGAGGTCGCAAAGCGGATAAAGTGAACAGGGGATGGGAAGACGAAAGAGAAAGAGAGAGAGAGAGAGAGAGAGAGAGAGAGAGAGAGAGAGAGAGAGAGAGAGAGAGAGAGAGAGAGAGAGAGAGAGAGAGAGAGAGAGAGAGAGAGAGAGAGAGAAAGAGAAAGAGAAAGAGAAAGAGAACAAGAAAAAGAAAAAGAAAAAGAAAAAGAAAAGGAAAGAGAATCTAGACAGAGAGAAAGAGGTGATTAGTAGAAAGTGTTATGGCAGTGAACTGAGGGCGTCAATGACTGGCTGGACTCCACCATCCAAGAGTGAGTAAGAGCGAGAGAGCGAGAGCGAGAGCGAGAGCGAGAGAGAGATGGCGAGTGGCGATTAGTGATCCCAATCAGAGAGCATGGGCGCCCTGTGACCTCATTAAAGACAGTCTGGAGGGTTTGATGGAGATGGAGAACAACCACGGCCTCGTTTGTGGAGGCCCACAGGAGCCATCGATGGCCATCGATTCTGGCCAGGCAAACTAAAGGATGATGAGTGTCTGTCTGTGTGGGGTCGCTCGCGTCCATGTCTGACTAGCTGACTAGTGTGGAGAAGAGTAACACTGTCTGGCTACTCATCTCTCCATGTCATGGAAGCTGGAAGCCTATTCCATGGATGAGGTGGGTACGGAAGTCCCAGAGCAGGTTCCATCGTATGGGTGAAAACCAGGTTGTCAGAAAACTAATGCTACAAGAGGTCAAAGTTGAAGATTCCACAGGTTTCACTGACAAAATTAGTACTGCACCATGCTATGTGATATTGGTGCATACACATACTGTCTCCATATGCAGGGAAACATCCTTTTTTACCTTCAAAGTGCCACTCCATTGTTTGCAAGTAAAATATGAAGAACAGCGACATTTGGAAAAGTACCATGACTGCTGTCAACGGCACAAGTTCTGTGCTTCTTTCTGTAGTCAGTGCACACAATGGAATGTAAACAATGCAAGCACACGAACAGTCTTTTTGACGGCTACTCCAACATTTGCAGGTGAAATATTTTGTTCAATGTCAGCTGAAAAGGTATAATGACTGCCGTCAAGGGCAATGACATTTCATAACACTGCACAAGTAGTCCCTTCACACAATGGAATGCAAACAATGCAAGCTGCATTTAATTAGTCAGCAGCTGGGTACGATAGGCCTATGTTGTTGCACAAATCTTCAACAGATTATTTCAGCGGTGGAAACCATGTTGTAAAGAGTAGTCACATAATCAGAGGTATAACCACATAATCCGCTTTGCCTTCAAGTCCAGCATCATGCCAAGGCCTTACATCACAAGAGAATTGGAGAACATTACTATATTAAGAGTGGCTACATGCTGGTTACACATACTGTATATGGATATCTTTTTATCCGTTTACATATAAACACAACATGTGGATACAAACAAAAACTCCATTGTGACAGGTGCATTTTAGTCCCCTAAATGGGATATTTTTAAAACCAGAGTATTGAAATGAGCATTCTAAAACGAAACCAGGATGCTTTTTCAAAAATATCCACATACGTTTAAACAGCTGCTAAGTAGAACTATGGGGACTATGGGAGCTGCAATCAATGGCCAGGGAGCAGGGGGACAATCCAAGCATAATGGCAAGCCAAGACAAGAAACACGGCCATTGCCTTAATGTGACTACCCAAGTAAAATAAAAAATAAAATAAAATATGATCATATCATGTACACAGAGGTACACATAGTTCAATGTGCTTCACAAAATGAAGGTGTGTACGTGTGTGTGTGTGTGTGTGTGTGTGTGTGTGTGTGTGTGTGTGTGTGTGTGTGTGTGTGTGTGTGTGTGTGTGTGTGTGTGTGTGTGTGTGTGTGCGTGCGTGCCG
>NC_085867.1:54731162-54733662 GCF_034702125.1 Engraulis encrasicolus
TGTACTGCTATTAGAGACAGCATTTTCGCATGCCCTGTCTATATAACGAGCTCCTACACCCTTCCTCTACTTGACATCATGCGTGTCTGGCATAGCTAGACAGACTAGAAAAAAAATGTGTGTATTTGAACATTTTGCATCCGTACGTGTTGCTATACGCTTGCGAATGTATCAATGTGTCTACACATCCCGGGCCCATTTGACCAGGCACCACCACACAAACGGCCTTTTGATCCCCCGTTAGCCTTCCCCTATTTCTGGCCTGGCCTCGTCCGCCTTCCTTGCTCCAGAAAGCCCGGTAAATAAATCAAACAATTACACTAATGTGCCTCGCAGGAGCCACTAAGGCGCGTTGCAATGCTGCAGCCGACTGCTGACTGCATTGTTTAGCGGCTGCCATTTCCGTTCACCTTTGCTAGTGCTCCGAATGGGGAAACCATTTGTGGTTCCCCCGCCCTGTCGATACGGCCTCAACAGTCCATCTCAGCAACAAAGCGCAACTGGGTAAGGGATTAAGGTGATGTTAACCCTTACGAAAATGAACCATGGTAAATCATGGTTTTCATAGTTTTTGAGCATGGTTTGTGACTATGGTTCAATCATGGTTTGACTATACCCTTATGAGAATTAACCATGGTTTTACTATGAAAAAAACATGGATAAGCCATAGAAATACTATGGTTGGTTTAGAGTACTTAGGGTAACCATGACATACCATGGTAGAACCATGGTTAACAACTAAAACCATGGTAGATTTTTCGTAAGGGAACAGACTACAGGTTGCTCATTTCGACGGAACATCCCATTTTGACAGAACACCCCCTTTTACAATAGACCAATTAGACTCATTGGGGGCTGGTTCCTTAGGAGAAAGTCTCTGGCATCAGGGTGTGGGGTGGGGAGTGTTTGGTATTAATGCTGGTAAACCACACCATGTGCAGCTGTCTATCTGTCCTGTGATAAAGTGCTGCTGGTGGATTTTATGAAAGTTGCTACATTCTTAGCATTTCCCTACGAGGCGTCTACACACACACACACACACACACACACACACACACACACACACACACACACACACACACACACACACACACACACACACACACACACACACACACACACACACACACACACACACACACACACACACACACACACTTTCCCTTCTTTATGCACTCCACTGGCAAGCAGGCGGGTGGTTTCATAGGAAAAATCTGTTTCATTCTGTGACTGAACTATATATAAAAAATCTGCTTTATATAAAAAAAACGCTGAACACTGGAGCAGTCACTGGGAGTGGAGCTCTTTCATTTCTCCATTACTTCCATTGCAGGCTTCAAGAGTGGAGTTCACAAGAGCCAAGCTCTCACAGAGATTACAGCGCTAGTGTGTGTGTGTGTGTGTGCGTGTGTGCGTGTGTGTGCGTGTGTGTATGTGTTTGTGCATGCGTGCGTGCGTGTGTGCACGAGTGTGTGTGTGTGAGAGAGAGTGGTTTGTGAGTCTGCTGGTCATTTTCTGTTCCTGTTGGTGCTTTTATGAGTATGTGGGTGTATTCATGTGCACTACTGTATGTGTGTTATGCATGTCCATATTTGTGCATGTATGTGTACCGCAGGTTTGGAAAAGCAGGTGGGTGTTTGCATGATGGGGGGGTCACCCGTGCAGATAAAAGGTTAAAAAACAAGCGGCTCATCTGCATTAGGGAGCGGCCGCGATATGCTGACGGAGGAGCCGTTTGGGTGATGAAAAGCCGGCGTTGGCGTGCGGGGGAAAGGCTCGACCCCTATCTGCCCCGCATGCAGGTAGTAAGTCACTGTCATGCTTCCACTGGATTATAATTATGTTAAAAGCCTGTGCAGGGGGTGAGGAGGGTAGGGGGGTGGCTGTGTGGGTTGTATACCTATAGACCCATATGGTAACCAGCATTACCTTACTGAGTACCCCCCATGATCCCCATCCACCCATGCAAGTCCACCCCATCTCACCCCACCCTAACCACCAACCCTCCACGCTCCACCCCAGCTCCATACTCCCAACCCCCCTCTCCACTCTCCCTCTCCTGCCTCCTCTCACACTTGATCAATGGCCGCACAAGCCCTTGACCTTCAAGAAGTCCTTACAGTACTGAATGAAAGGTGTCGATTGTAAGCATTAAATGTAAAAGTTTAAAACAAGTTCTCTCATGGCCCTTCAGCAGTGACAAACTAAGAAGTGGTCAACTCCCTGAGTAGAGTGGTTGTGGTGGTGGTTCTAGACCAATAGCCAATATGGTAGCCAGCACTTCTTCACCAATCCTTCCCACTCCACCACAGCCTCATATCGTACCCCCAACCCCCTTCCCTCCTCTCTTCCCCACCCTCCTCACGCTTGATCAATGGCCACAGAAGCCCTTGACCTTCAACAAGTCCTCACTGTACCGCAATGTATCGAGTAAGTATTAAAACTATTCTCCCCAGGCCCTTCAGCAGAGGCCTGACCGACAAACGAGGTAGCGGTGGCC
>NC_085867.1:54738662-54741162 GCF_034702125.1 Engraulis encrasicolus
CCGTAGCCTTTCACACTACAGCAGCACTAACACACATGCTGTTAACAACCACATCATTCGCAAGCCCACAGAGTATGTTACACATATCACAGCTAGACATGCAGAATACAAATGTAACCAGTATCATTCCTTAGCTGCATTTATGCATCAAAACACACATACCATGGAAGCCACACACACGACTACACTCATACACACACACACACAACTACACACGCACACACACACACACACACACACACTCACTCTTGCTGAAAAATATGTCACACAAACACAGACACATTGACACACACACTCAAATCAAACACAGTGATGTCCATAATATGTACATAACCCAGGTTGACTGACAATCTGTGCTGGGGCCACACACGAGTTGTGTGCGTATGGCCAATGTAAACGGCCCTGTGCCTCTCTCAGCTGGTGTGTGAGAAATGTGAGAGGCTGCTGCCACATTTCCTCATCTCCCACACGCAGACGTAGCCGTGGCCACAGCAGGAGCAGGAGCCTGGTGTAGACATCCTGCAGCAGCCATTCCTCCTGGACCTCCACCCTCCCACTGAGGAGGTCACACGCACGCAGGCACACGGGCACGCAAGCACACACGCACAATCTCAATTGTCTCTAGACCTCCCACTGACAGCAATAATAAAACTACTGCTTAAATTGTACCCTGACTAGAAAAAACTCTAACCCTGACTTGTCAATAGCAATGTTTTGCACTTTAACCACTAAAAACAAAATGACCAAGAAAAACACCTAGATATATAGTACTAGTAGGGATACACCGATACGATACTGGTATTGGTATCGGCCCCGATACTTGCTCATTATATTCATACTCATACCCGCTCAACATCTGCCAATACCAGCCACCGATACTGATATTACACGAAACAATGCATCATCTCATCACGTTCTGTAGACTTGAAAACAGCATGGGAAAAAAGTCCCGCACACCTAATACTTTTACTAACATTTAAATCTACATGGAAATGGACAACAAAACAAATGTCACAGGTGATAAGAACAAGGCTATGCATTTATTTTCATTGTATGTTGGGGGTAAAAGTATCGGTATTGAAACGACACCGGCAAGTGGGTGGTTGACATGACGCCCTGTTTTTACGTAACATTGGTTAAAACCTACAAAATTGATATTGTTCCTCTAAAACAAATGTAAATGAAAGAAGATGGGGTACATCATGTTTCCTAGATGAGAAGAACATTTTTGTTCAGATTTATGGAAAGTCACACCAATGATGTCACGCCGCAGGACACATTTTCCCAATAATGGCAGAAATTAGGAGAAATTCCACGGACCACTGACATTCCCATTTTTTTCCAATTTTTCCAGCCATTTTTTCAGGAATTTGAATGCTTCCTCCTTTAAGTGTGTTATGGCCTTAAACGTCAACCACCCAAGTACAGAACTTAATATATTGGTGGTTGTATCAGATTTCAAAAACAGTGGTATAGTACTACATAAGTACATGTTCACCCACCCACACACACACTGTATGCGTGCGCGCACACACACACACGCACGCACGCACGCAATAATATAAACCCCTACAGACCTAAAGCCCCCCACACCACCCCTACTCCCCCGTCTGCTTAAGATTTCCATCAGGAGGAAGTGGTCTTATTCGGGACCCCCCCACACTGTGCAAGCATCATCTTCCTTGGGGTGGGGGGTGGGGGTCAGAGTTCGTGGGACGAGACTTTAAAGGCACACAAACAGGTTTTCACACGCAACTAGAGAGGCGCAAAAGGTCAGTGCTGATGACAACCACACGTGCACCACACAGGACCTCACCCGACACACACGCAGCTCCCCACCGCACTCCCTAATGCAGACGAGTCGCCTGTTTTTTAACCTTTTATCTGCACGTGTCACCCCCATCATGCAAAACCCACCCGCTTTTCCAAACGTACACATATACACAGACACAGACACAGATAAAGTATAGTATGCAAGCTCTTCATACAAACATGCATTGAGAGGCACATGTGCACGGCATACACAGTCTGTTTGTATACAGTAGCTGTGTATTAATGTGCCAAACACTAAGATGAACAGTCAAACAAACATGCATAAACCTCCATAAATCAGCCAGCACAAACAAACGCGTGTGCACACACGCACACTACGTACAAGTACATTAATAGTCACAAACAAACAATACATATCATTTTCCCACACAGACAAAACTCCAGAAAAACAAAATATCACATATAGTAAGAGAGTCTTCCCCCCACATACATACAGTACATTACACACTACAAAAACACACAGCCCTCAGAGTCACACAGCGGAGATGAACTGTTGATGTCCTCTTGCCACCGCTTTGACAAACACCTCCACCAGAGACACCCCGCAGCTGGGGGAGCGTGACCGAGTTTGGCTACGAGAAGGCTTCCAAGAAGAGTTTTTGTCCCCCTCCCTCCCTCCTCTTTCTCTCTCCCTCTTCCTCTTTTCCCCTCCACTCCCGCTTTAGCA
>NC_085867.1:54746162-54771162 GCF_034702125.1 Engraulis encrasicolus
CATGCATCCCTGTTGGTCATTGGTGTGTGTGTGTGATTATTGTAAATGTCTTATTTATATGGTAGTCTGACTGCACATTGGAGACCGGTCAAACGCAATTTAAATCTTATGTGTTAACCCTGTTACATAGATTTTTGACAATAAAGTACACTTTCACTTTGCTCTTCTCCCTGCTGCTCCACAAACGGCAGATTTTTAGAGTATTCTGCTCACACCTGTACAGATTTCAGCCCCATCTTCCATCTCTCTCTCTCTCTCTCTCTCTCTCTCTCTCTCTATCCCTCTTTCCATCCCCCCCCTCCTCCTTCCCTCTCCCTTGTCCCTTTTCGTCTGTCCCCTGTCTATTTTCAGCTGGAGGAGCAACTGGGGGGAGAGAGAGAACATCAGATGAGGAGTGTGAGGAGACCACTTAAGCGGGTAATTGCAAACAAGCGCCGGGTGTATCTGGCTGGCCTATAGAGAAGGCACAGTACGTCGGCACACATGCACACGCGCGCACAGACACACACACACACACAGACACAACACACATTCATTCACAAAGACACACGCATCACATGTGCGCACAGTCCACACACACACACACACACACAAACACATGCACACTCTCACTCAGAAATACATCCCATCCCCCCCATCACTGCACCCACCCCCCCACACACACACCACACGTGCGCACAATACCCAGAGAATCCAACAGAGTAGCAGAGGAGACACATCACTGCACAACCAGCCTGAGTAGATGCGACAGCACGTACACACACACACATACAAGCATTCACACATGGGTGGCAATAACACACACAAACACACACACACACACACACACACACACACACACACAAAACACACACACACACACACACACACGCACACACCCTTGCCTGCCTCCATCCGTCCTCGGGCGGCCTCCTAATGGAGGGCAGAGATAAGCTGCCGCATTCTATTTGGGGGAAACAGCCAGAATTTGGTATGCAATTTCCATTCCCGTGTGCGTGTGCGTGTGTGTGTGTGTGATGTATCTGTATGTGTGTGTTGTCTCATGTATTTGTATGTGTGTGTTGTCTCATTTATCTGTATGTGTGCAATGAGACACATGTGCTGTGAAAACAATAAAGCAGAGCCTCTCCTAATACCCCTCTCCCTGCATGTGTTCTTGCATGTGAGCTCAAACGCATACATACACAGCAGTGACCACCCCAAACAACCTCCAACTCCTCAACTCAGGTCTTCTTTTTACCCAACATTCAAGCTCTACACACACTCACTACACCCCCAGAAAGTCATAACTCTCTGTGATGTATAAACAGAAACGCATACACACACGCACGCACGCACACAAAGACATAGATGCACACACACATTTACACACACACATTGACAAACACACTTAAAACGTACGCAAGCACCCACGCACGTGTCGCGTACACATACACATACACACAGCAACGCTTTGATGTTGCCACCAAGCCCCCCGAAGCAAGCAGCGAGAGAAAATAAATACTCGCATGAAATAATCTTTCAGAGGGAGCGGTCGAGCGGAGAGCAGACAGAAATGCATCCTGGGACTGGGCTTGTCCACACTGGAGGACTTTCACACACATTTATAATGACATCTGGCGTCATAAGGACTAACTTCAAAGCACATCTCATTATCTGTCAAGAGTCAGAGTGTAGGAATCAGTTGATTGGGCTGTTATTCTAATTGCACGGTCTTTGAGAAGACACCTACCAGCAACCGCACTTTGCTCCAGGGACTGTAACCAATACCCTGTACATAAATAACTGCAATTTAATTGGGAAACGCGTTAGTGTGCTTAGTGCAATCTAATGTACTGCAAGTAATGTAATTCAAAGTGCTCATTCGCACAAAAAGGCAACAATGGATGGCGCCTTGAAAACTCAGATGGCATGCACCACCATTCTTTCCCAGTTCCAATTGGCGGAAAAATTCCAGAGCAAAAACAAAACTATGATAACATGAAATACTGCTCTCTCCCACACAGACAGTAAAAAAAACATTCCACATTTTGCATGTTTGTATTGTATGGAAATGTGGGTGTAACTGTTGGCGTGCAGGGAAGAGAGGGCAGTTTTTTGGAAGAAACTTGGTCAACTGGTACAGCCTATAGTCTTGGGGCACCAAAGAAAACATATGGCTTTCACATTTTGCACTTGACTGCCTGAATTACAGGGCATCAAGAATGTATTCACAATCCCTCCTTTCGTCCTAAAAAGACCTGCTAGTGGGGCACGGTGGTTCAGTGGGCTAAGGCGCCCTACCATTACACCAGGACCGTGGTTCGATTACAACCTCACCCAAGGTCATTTCCCATCACTCTCTCACTGTCCAGTCCAAATAAAAGCCCAAATGATGTCTTTGGAATAAAAGACCAGCTGGTGATCTCGGAAATGCAATGATTCTTTTAAAACGGAGTGATACAATAGTGACAATGTTTCCACTTGTCTTTTTAAGAGCAGCATCCACACACCACTGAATTCTAGGGCATCAATAATCTAGAACCTTCCCTTTTGTCCCAAAAAGACCCCTCAGTGGAAGACTGGTGAGCTGGAAAAACTGCAATGTTTTAGTAAGTAATACATTGTGACACGATAGTGACAATGTTTCCACTTGTATTTTTTACAAGGAGCGCACAAATCACTGAATTACAGGGCACATAGAATCTAGGTCCTTCTTTTTTGTCCCAAAAAGACCCCTCTGTGTTCGACTGGTGAGCTCAAAACTGCAACATTTCTTCTAACACGCCATAACATGATAGTGACAATGTTTCCACTTGGCTTTTTACGAGCAGCGCCCAAATCTGGCCCCCACTCTGCTCTTTATATCAAGAGATGAAAGGAGGAATCCATTTTTACTGCAGCCACAGTCAAGCCCACTGCGGAGGGGGAATTTAGAGCACTCATGGGCATGTTTAAAGGCCAGTAAATACATCCGGAGATACAGCTCTCTTTTTCTCTCTGTTTTCCTCTCTTCTTCTTTCTCTCTTACTCCCCATGTTGTCTCCTTCTTTCTCATGGCCCCTGTGTCTCTCTTTCCCTTCCTATTTCTCCCTCCCCTGGTCTCCTCCTTTGCCTCCCCCTCCTCTTCTTCCTCTCTCTCTCTCTCTGTCTCTCTCTCTCTTAGCCTATCTCTCCATCTCTCCTTATCATTCTCTATTCTTCTTTCTTTGTTCCAGGGCCTCTAGGTCCGTCTTCTCTTAGCCTCAGTCTTTCTCTCACTGTTCTTCATCTCTCTCTCTCCTCTTCCTCCCTCTGTCTTTTTTCTCTGGTTGTTGAGTTGACTTTAGCCGGTGGACAGTAAATCCTACAGGCTCTGCTCTGCTCCGCTCGTCTCCCCTCTCTGTGTTTCCACTCGAGTGGTTTGTCTCTCCCTTCAGGAGAGCCGTAAATCAGTGCTGCCAGCCCACAGCACAGCAAGCACACATAACTACGGACAACCACCCAACCAACCACCTACTGTACAGACTGGACCACGCCGCCTATATTTCACACACACACACACACACACACACACACACACACACACACACACACGCGCACACACACACACACACACACACACACACACACACACACACACACACACACACACACACACACACACCTTCTCTCTTGCTGAAAAATATGCTCTTTCTCTAGCTCTCTCCGGCATACTGTTCAAACACACGATTACTCATACACAAAGTCTGAAGGTATCTCACTACAATTATGTAAGGTAAGGACACAGTCTTTCACATCAACTCGCTGAAAAATATACTCTCTCCCTGGAGCTTTTTATGACATACAGATACACTGTTTACACACGTTCTAGTCTGTAGGTACACCATCTCTCATATTCATGCATGGATACACAGCAGCACAAACAGATGAAGCAGTGGGGAGCTTCGCTGAGACTGCTGAGAGTGGGAGATTTATGCCTTCCCCTGCTAATGAAGTTTTGCTTTTCTACTGTAACTTCCCACACTTAATTCACTCAGGCCTGCGCGCACACACACACACACACACACACACACACACACACACACACACACACACACACACACACACACACACACACACACACACACACACACACACAGACAGACAGACAGACAGACAGACAGACAGACACATAACGATCACAATGGACAATCCCGCTCACATGACTCTTCAAGAGAGATTCTTTATGTTCCGGCTCATCCTACGTAACACAACAGCAGCACATCAATGGTGTGCAGTGCAGGGCGGTGAGGGAACACAGCTATCATGCCTCAGGACTGTCCCGCTCCTCTCCGCTCGACTCGCCTCGCCTCGTTCCATCTGATGTACTTCACCTCTGCCCAGGCTCCCGCACCAATAAATCTCAGCGCAGAGCTCTCGAACAATCCCTCAGGGAGACAGATGAATGCCTCTCTCTCTCGTTCTTTCTCTCTCTCTATCCTACCAGCGGCGACAACCACACCATACTGGGCCAGACAATGGCAGCAAGCAGAGACAAAAGACACATTGATGTCTCCATATCACATTTTTTAATCCTTATCTTTTATTTCTCCTCACGGCATGATATATAGATGATTCCCTGGCGACTTCAACTGCCTCCTGGGCGAAAAAGAAAAACTGAAAAAATATGCTTCTGAAAACGGTGGGTGCCGGAGCGAGGAAAGTGACAAAGGAGAGGGTAGGGAGAGATGTAGGGAGGGAAAGAGATAGAGAAAGAGAGAGGGAAGGAGGGATAGAAGGAGAGGTGGTATGCTGTAAAGGAATTCCTAGTACAAGGTTTAAACAAAGCTCCGAGCTCAAGGGCCCAACGTACGTCAGCATTTTCTCTCCCTCTCTCTCTGCCTCTCCGCTGCCCATTGTTGCTGCTCTAATAACAAGTTTCTCTCCTTGTTTGGAGTTTGGCTCCGACTCTACCAAGCGTAACACACAGACACGTGCTTTACTCTGCCACGCCAACCTTGAAACACACACACACATGCACTTCTCCGATCCATACACACATTCAGTCTCTCATTCTGTAAGCCCCTTATACCCAAGCGAGCTCCGTCACCCACAACTCTTACTCCCTCTAACTCACACACACACACACACACACACACACACACACACACACACACACACACACACACACACACACACACACACACACACACACACACACACACACACAGACCCAAATACAAACACATACTTTTCTCCCTCTCTAACCCTCTTTCCCTAACTACTACATACACACCCCCATACACGTACGCATGCAGGCACGTAGGACCTGACAGTGCTGCACTAGTATGAGATCCAGATGGAGGTCTCTCTGTGCTGTGCTGGGGGTAAACGAGGGGTGGATGGGGTGAGGTGGTGCAGTGGGGGGGCTGAAGCTGCCATTGGTGGGGGGTCATGCCTCAGAGGAGGCAGGGCTCATGTTCGTTAGTCCTCCACTGCAGTGCATATAGGCCCTCCTCAGCCTGTTGTGTTCTGTGTGTGTGTGTGTGTGTGTGTGTGTGTGTGTGTGTGTGTGTGTGTGTGTGTGTGTGTGTGTGAGTGTGTGTGGGGCAGCTGTATTGGGGAATTGTGGAGGACCTGGGAGAGACAGAGAAAGAACGAAGGAGAGGAGCAGGAGAGCGGAGAGGGGGGGGGAGTAGGGACTGAGCAGAGACCTTGGGAGAAGCCTTGAGGTGAAAAACTTTAATTGAGGTAACCGCTTTCAGATGGTGGCCGTCCAGCCAGGCGGTGTGGGTCCAACCAGCGGAGAGCTGAGTGGATACAGGGCCTCAGCCAAGCCAAACCGCTTTACACAAGACCGACATGTTAATGACGAGCTAGGGCTGTTGTTTTCCCTCCAACTCCTTAGTCTTCTGGGGGTCATTTCATCCAAGCCTGAATCAGCCTCTTTCTTTCTTGTAGCATATGTTTATTGAGCAAACCAGAAATGATACTACAGGGTGTGTGAGATGTTTACAAGTCATGCATTTAAATTGGATGGCTCAACATCTTAACCTATACATTACCCACCTACCCCAGCCAAACATCTCCCAAGGTATGTAAAAAGCACTCTGACTAAGATCGAGACATCTAACCTAAAACATTTAACCTTCCAGATAGTCCTGGACAACATGTGCAAGAAGTAAAGCTTTAAAATACATACAGTACATGCAGGGTTCTAAACACCCACCAACTGACCAAATCCTGGTGAAAATTCAGTTTGGCTGGTAGCCGGCTGGTAGACCTTAGCCATTTTGACTAGTGAGTTTATGTTTGGCAAGTAAGATTTAACATTTACAAGCCAAATTGGCTAGTGATGAAGAAAGTTAATTTATAGCCCTGCAAATTCATGACATAGACAGAAGGGAGACTGACGAATCAAACAAAACAACACAATAAGGAAGAAAGACCCCAACAACATCACCATACACCAACACCACAAATGGATCATACAACTTTTAACTGCTGCATGCAGTGGCATACCCACAGAGAAACTCTTAGGTTTCTGCATAATTATTTCATAATAATAACACAATGCATAAACAAGATGTAAACTCATATTATGTGCTCCATAATACTATTGTGGTTCACTGGATATATAGTTTGAATGCAAAATCCGATCCCACATCTAGCCCATGCCTGAATCTAGCCCATTTGTCTTCATGCTGCTGTGGACATTCTATTCACAGATATTTCTTGCACACCACCCAAGAATTGATCCAAGTTATAACCCCAAGGGTGACCGTACCCCAGTTTAACAGCCACCACTGCCATAATGCATTGAACACACGACAATATACGATTCATATTTAGAATTCACTGCAGAAAGCATCTCCTCCTCTCTCTTACAATGCCCAGAGCTGATGAATGTGGATGCGGTCCCAAACGTAGCCTAAAGTAGGTCTGCCCATATCTTAATGTGACTGTGTGTGTGTGTGTGTGTGTGTGTGTGTGTGTGTGTGTGTGTGTGTGTGTGTGTGTGTGTGTGTGTGTGTGTGTGTGTGTGTGTGTGTGTGTGTGTGTGTGTGTGTGTATATGTGTGAACGATGAGGCAATACACTCAATGAATCAGAACCATGTGACTCAAGCAGAGGATGAGAAATCCTACTGAATGAGGCAGTGCCCCCGTGTTGTATAGCGACGTATGTATCAGTGTGCTGTGTGTATGTAGTGTACGTGTGAACGTGTGTGTGTGTGTGTGTGTGTGTGTGTGTGTGTGTGTGTGTGTGTGTGTGTGTGTGTGTGTGTGTGTGTGTGTGTGTGTGTGTGTGTGTGTGTGTAGATCACAGCTGCACCTTCCTCACCACAATCAGAGGAGGAGATGGATGTGTCACCAGAACAAGAGAGCCCAGATCGGACAAAACCCACACAAAGACACACAGACACACTTCCTGTCCAATGGCCACCTAGCCCCACCGACCCGATCCGTGTCCGATCCCCCACCCTAAGGACCTGAGGCCTGAGGAGGGAGACACACACACACACACACACACCCCCTCCCCAGGCTAACTGCTTTCACGTGTGAGGGGGTAACATGATAGGGTGTGTTTGGCAGGGACGTTTATGACACTATTTAAGAAACACAGACGGGCTCTGTGTGTGTGTGTGTGTGTGTGTAAGAGAGAGAGAGAGAGAGAGAGAGAGAGAGAGAGAGAGAGAGAGAGAGAGAGAGAGAGAGAGAGAGAGAGAGAGAGAGAGCGTTTGTGTGTGTGGTGGGGTGCATGTGTTGTCACACGGACCAGAAATCAGTACCACCACCATGCGCCACGCCAGCCCAACCCAGGAAAATATTTATTAGCCACAAACCGACACAGAACATTTAACACATTGGTGCAGTCCAAAATGAAAGACAAGCTCATTGTGGGAGACAGAGAGAGACAGAGAGAGAGAGAGAGAGAGAAAGAAACACACAGAGAGAGACAGAGACAGAGACAGAGACAGAGACAGAGAAAGGCACAGAGAGAGATAGAGACAGAGACAGACAGAGAGAGACAGAGAGAGAGAGAGAGAGAGAAAGAAACACACAGAGAGAGAGTGTGTGTATGAGTGTGTGTCTGTGAGAGTGAGAGAGAGAGAGGCAGGTAGAGAGTGAGTGAGGGAGTGAGGGAGGAAGGGAGGGAGAGAGTAACGGAGACGGGAGAGACACAAATACTTCTATTCTCCAGAGCCCCAGGCTCCTTACCCAAACAACTTCCCCCCACCTTGCTTTAATGGGACACAGCCGGGTGGGGAGCGTCACAAAGCAGGAGGAGCTGGTCTGTGTGTGTTATGGGAGAGAGAGAGAGAGAGAGAGAGAGAGAGGGAGAGAGAGAGAGAGAGCGAGAGAGAGAGAGAGAGAGAGAGAGAGAGAGAGAGAGAGAGAGAGAGAGAGAGAGAGAGAGAGAGAAGCCGTGCAAGCTGGCTCCGATGACTCAGATATTCTGAGGGATTGAGCTGCCAGGGGATTCAGTGAGCCGTACGCCTGCTCTTTTCTACGCATCTCTCCCTCCTCCACTCACCCCCCACTCACTCTCACTTTACCATACACCCCCACACACACACCCTTCTTCTCTCGTTACTACTCTGTCACTCAGAGGCACGTGCACAAGTGTATGTACTGTATGTTTTTGTATTTGTGCACCCATGTGGGTGAAAGTATATGTAACCATGTGGGTGTGATTGAGTGAGTGAGTTAGTTGGAGAGAGAGCAAGAGAGCGAGAGAGCGCGAGAGCGAGAGAGAGAGAGAGAGACTAATTTGAATCCCCATCCTTCTTACCTCGGTCACCTCTGTTGAGGGCTCACCGCCCGTCTTCATGGTGGCTGCAGAGTTCATGCTGCTCCCTCTCAGACCAGTAACAAGAGCCCCACAAATAAATGTAAAATCCCAAGCCGAGCGGAATAATAATCCAGACTTCCTGGGAACACTTTTCCTCCTCCTCTACAGCCCAGGGGAGGGAGGAGAAGAGAGGACAGGAGAAGAGAGGACAGGAGAAAACTGAGAGGACAGAAGAGAAGAGGGAAAGGGGGGAAGACGAAGAAAGCGAAGGAGAGGAATGTCTTGGCCGGGTCTTTCTCCTCGTAAAATAAACGGGTCTGCAGATGAGCGTCCTCCTCCTGGTGATAAGGTCCTCTACTCTGACCCTCAGCTGCCTCCTGCCTCTGGCGTCCAGACCTCCGCTGCCCGGAGCCTGCTCATCGCGCACTCTGCTCTCAGACACCCCTTCTCTGCCAGGACACTGACTGTGTGTGTGTGTGTGTGTGTGTGTGTGTGTGTGTGTGTGTGTGTGTGTGTGTGTGTGTGTGTGTGTGTGTGTGTGTGTGTGTGTGTGTGTGTGTGTGTGTGTGTGTGTGTGTGTTTTAAAGAGGGTTCAGAAGGTTTCAGAGGTATATACACCCACCATCAGCCTCCACCTTACAAATGGCTGTATCACTCTGTATGTGTGCACTCTGAAACAATCTGTCAATAGTGTTTGAGCATGTGTCAGTGTGTGCAAAAGGTATGTGTGGGTGTGTATATCTGGCTGCTCCCAATGAAAGTGGTCTTCGAGACAGGCACGTGTGTATTATCCAGAAAGCCGACCTGTACGATCCTCCAGAGGTGTGGGCAGAAGAGGCTGCCTCAGCCGCTGCTCCTAACCTAGGGAGAGTACTGCCGGTCGGGGGAGAGTCTCTCCCTGTGCCTCCCTCCCTCCTCCTCCTCCCCACCTCCACGTTCCCCTGCCGCTGGTGCCGGTGTCGGAGCTCCGGTCTGCAGGCTCCAGACTCTCCCCAGTGCAAGCCTCCGCTCTCATCACCGTCTCCAGTCCAGCCCGCAGTCACACTCACCACACTCACACACGCACGACAACACGTCCGTCCAGCGCAGCTCAGCGCAGCAGCAGCCGCTCACTGACAGGCATGCACTAATGCACTAGGCTACTCGTGCAGGAACAGCCGGTAAAGTGAGTCAGTCAGTGAGGGAGGGAGGGAGTGAGTGAGGGAGAGAGAGAGTGAGTGTGAGTGTGTGCTTCGTAGGGACCTCCCTCCTCCTCCTCCTCCTCCTTGTTCGTCCT
Source organism: Engraulis encrasicolus (assembly GCF_034702125.1). Classification (NCBI taxonomy): domain Eukaryota; kingdom Metazoa; phylum Chordata; class Actinopteri; order Clupeiformes; family Engraulidae; genus Engraulis; species Engraulis encrasicolus. The sequence goes on from NC_085867.1 coordinate 54,756,174, forward strand.
GCTCTTGCCTTTGCCTCCTCCTCCTCCTCCTCCTCCTCCTCCACTGCTTATGCTGCTAAGAGTGGGCTGTAGCCTGTGGCATGTGCGCAGATGTGTGTGTTTGTGTGTGAGAGTAAGGCACAGAGTGATAGAGAGAGAGAGAGGGAGAGAGAGAAAGAGAGAAATGGAGGGAGGGAAGAGGGGTAGGGGGGGAGAGAAGGACAGAGACTGGAGGGCGATATCAGTGAGAACGAGATAGAGAGAGAGAGGGGGGGGGGAGAGAGAGAGAGAAGGGGGGGAGGCGGAGAAAGAGAGAGAGAGAGAGAGAGAACAAGGGGAGAAGAGGGGAATTCAGTCACTGGCTTTTCCTCCACCTCACTGGCTGTCAGATTCCTGCTTGCCCGAGAGGGTCAATCTATGCCCCATTTCACTTAAGCAATTAATCTCTCTCTCTCTCTCTCCCTCTCCCTCTCTCTCTCTATGGTAAGAACAGGGTTTTGCCTTAAATTTTCCATTCTATTGCACTTAATGCTACGTGAAAGCGAGTCGCAAATCTACCTAATACTGTGTCAGAAATCTGTCCATTGGACGGAAATCAGATTGCTGTTGAGGGTGTTGGCATTCGACTTTGGTCCATTGACCTTTTTTTCTTCACAAGCAGACATTTAGAAGGAAAACCACACTTTCTCACACCGTTCAGTTTGTGAAAAAAGTTCACACATTTTTTTTTGCTGTAAAGCTAAGACTGTTTAACCAAATACATCCTGTCTCGTTTTGTCCTCTTTCAGCCCGACTTAATTTTTCAGACTGAAACATGGCACCATTCCAGAAAGTTCCATGTCCAGTCCTCCCTGCTGATGGGGGCTGCTGCTGCTAAGGCGATTATACGCCCCCCTGGGCACGACGTGTCTTTAAACAGACTTAATTATTGGTGTGGATGAAGCTGCGATACAGACATTACTGGGCACTTTGAAAATATGTACTGCAGTGCATGTGTGTGTGTATGTAGTGCCTGTGTGTGTGTGTGTGTGTGTGTAGTTAGGATCACTCGTCGCTTGTTGATCAAGTTTTCTGTCACTCTGCATATTTTTGACCGCATACTGACGGCAGTTTAGTCCGACTAAATGCGATGCTGTTGAGTGCTCACGTCACCTCGTACGTAAAACCAGAGAGCCGGGACAAAGCTCTTCCGACAAAAGAGCTTTTCAGGATTTGGGAGGCTGCGAACGAGGATATAGAAAATAGAGAGATCCTGAAGAGGGTTTAAGGGAAAACAGTGGGGAGAAGTACTGTATGTAGTAGCTTGTGCCCTCCCTTAGGCTGTGTGCTTTTCCAAACACCACCCAAAAGCACACAGCTCCCTCTGTTGACGTCTGTGGAAAATTTCATCAACAAGGTTTCCCTCACTTAAATGACTGATAAATATTGTTGCGTATAAGAACATAAACAATCTCGGTGTTAAATGTTAAAACGATAAAATATTTTAAAAGTGGCATTTATCACATCTTTTATTTTATTTCAAAACAGAGGAGTAACAAAGGAGTAAGTCAGTGACATGGAGTGTCTTTCAATCGAGCGTGAAGCTGCTGTTTTCACACTCGTCGCACGGCAGTAAAAAAATATGTCAGCGCAGCTCTTTTGGCTCGCCGGTGTTAATGAAGCCTACCCTTCTCACAGCACCCCCGGGGGGTGGGGGAGATAGTGTGGGGAGTACACCCAGGCCGGCTCCAGTGGAGCAGCACAGGACAGCACATGGACTTCACACCGCTGCTGCTGCTGCTGCTGCTACACATAGTAACCCCCCCAACGCTGTATAGTTAAGGTGGCCACCTTGACTAAGTTCCCTGAAAAGGTAATTATGTTGTATTGCAAATGTGAATTCTTAGGTTGCTTCACAAAATATCATGATTTATAAACAGCTCATAAATAGAATATATGCAACAACAACAAAAAAAAAAAAATGTGGGGGGGGATTATATCATATTTCAGATAAAATTACCTAACATCACCTTTCCCAACATAATAGTCAGATGTGTCTGATACCAGCTAACCCCACCTCCCTCACCCGACCAACCCCAACCAGGTTCTCCAGAAAACACTGCACTTCCCTCCAGGACTGCTCCAGGACACATGGTGCTTGCTGCATCAGGATACATCGAGTGTGAACTGGGCCTTGAGGTGCTGCCGACCAACTTAATAACCATTGTCACCACCACCACCACTCATTTATAATTCATGTTCTCCACTTTGTGCATTTTTTTCAGCTTGCCTCAGTGTCACTGCTTTACATACAACTGCTTAACCATAGTATGGTATAGGAAGACACCAATTCCATTAGTCTCTCTCTCTGTCTCTCTTGTTTCATTCTCGCTGTCTGTTTCCAGGCTTTGACAGAATATGCATGAATGCACACAAAGTGACAACGATTTACCATAATACATAGTACGGTATAGGAGGACTTAAAATACCACCATTCTGTCTCTGACTCTCTCTCACACACAAACTCACTATCAGTTTCCAAGCTTTGACAAAACATGCATACATCACACACACACACACACACACACACACACACACACACACACACACACACACACACACACACACACACACACACACACACACACACACACACACACACACACACACACACACACACACACACACACCATAGCTTCTCATGACTGTAGGCCCCGTAGTCTGGCTAAGGGGAGCGCTTTGAAATAATGACATAAAGCTTCCTCTTGCTCAGTGTGCCAGCAGTATGTTCAGAACGCAGTCAACCAAGCGTTGGCTGAGAACAGCTTGCAGCTCCCTAACCAGGACAAACGAGCAATCCACAGTCATGTAGCCCTATCAACCCAGCCTAGGCCAGTCTACCTTCCCTTGGATGGATGTGTGTAGGAGATGAGACAGCTCCTGCCTCTCTGGATGGATGTGTGTCGCAATGCTCAGCAGACAGCCCCTCCACATCTGTGGATGGATGTGTCCTATCTTCTATATTCAGCAAGCCCTTAGCTTTTCTGGATGGATGGGGCCAGATGTATCAGACATGGTTGCCTTTAGCAAGCCAGATTTGTTGGTCAATGTCAGTAAGTCACCAAGACCAATGCATGTTTGAAGTGCAAGATGCCTGATGCATGATACATGATGAGATTCTCGAAATGATAGTGAGGAAATATGTAAAACATACTCACATTTTAGTGTTTGAGCAAATCAGAGCTGTGGGAAACTCGTGACAACTCAGATCAGCTTTTACATTCAAACTTTAAGCTGCAATGCCAAGTAAGATGCACCAATTAGAGTTTGGATTTTGCACAGCTATGCCAAAAAACAAAGCCTCCAAAACATTTCAAGACAGCACAAACACCAATTAACACAGTGCTCTCTGTTTATTTAATCAACTCCGTGGTACAGCTCTTGGAAAACTCAAAACTGAACTTAGGTGCATTCAAATATTGAATTCAAGCTGACGTGGCAAAGACGATGCAAATATTAGACTGAAATTGTTGCCCAGCTGCGGTGAAAAACAAAGCCTCCTTTACATTTTTAGACTGCACAAACACCAATTAGCATCCTGGTCTCTGGTTAGTGAAACACCTCCTTGGTACAGTGGTGCAGCTTCGGTGGTTAATTAATGCGGGCAGGACAGGCAGAGTGCAGTGTGTGGAGGTGGCTGGAAGGCAGGCGCTCATAAAGCTCAGGAGCAGCTGTCTCTTGGCAGGAGTAATAATGTTGTTGGGCGTAACACGGTAGCGCTGGGGTGACCGACACGCGGCCATAAAACCCCACCATCCTTTTTACGGTCGCTTTCCAAATCGCTCTCTCGAGTCGGGCCCCTCGCCACACCACGCCACGCCACGCCGCATCGCACCGCGCTTGCTTTGCTTACCTCATCAACAGCTACTGCACCGGGGGGTCAAGAGCAGCAAGAGAGAAGCAAAAGAGAGCAGAGGCAGCAGCCGAAATAAGCTCCCCATCAGCTACTTCTGGTCCGTCAGGCCGGGTGAGGAAAGGACTAGAGTCTACCAAAACAGTCTCGTTTTCCCAGGTTTCTCCAGTAATTCAGACCCATCTCATGCCCCATTCACGGTTCTCTGTATTGTTATCTTTTTTACCTCCGCCAAGGAGGTTTGAGCCACGGCTGGGCCCTCTGTATGGTATTTTCCTGTCATTTCTGTTCTGTTTGTCTGGCTGCAACCACAAAATCCCCAAAATGATGGTACCAAAACGTTGATAGGTACGAGAGGAGGACTGTTTTCACTTCTGATGAGGATAATTGAGGAATTGTCTCTACATTCAATTGCCCATCTTCGTGATATCACATGGCTCTTTAGAATGCTGACACATGTCCTACTGACATTGAATGGGCCACTTCAATGATATGAGGGCAGTTATTGTTTTTGTATTGTACAGTATGGTCTGTATATTTTCCGATGCTGAGTGCCCATTGGCAATGCCCTACTATGCTGTGTGGGTGTAACGCAGCAGTGGTGAAAACACCAGTAAATGCATCAGCTGGTGAGCCAGTGTCCATGGGGAGCAGTGTTTGAATAAAGCCTGCGGCCAGTTTCACACCAAACCTATTCCAAATATCTCCCTCTCTTCCACTTGCTTACAGTCCAAATAAAAAATGCCCTACTGTGACAAGACATACACCATCAGCAAATGCACAGTTTTGCTTACATGGTATTGTCCTCTCTATATCTGATTTTTTTAACCATTTTTAAGTATGACCTAAGTTTATATCTAGTATTTTGAATCTATCTACTATTTTGTATTGGTGCCACTTACATTTTCCTTGTCTGTATTACGTCAGGGTTTTAAGCTCCAATGTACAGCTACACACATTCACACCAGAGATCCGTAGAATGCCACCTCTCCCCATCCATTGGTCAGAAGTCAGTTACCTCCCTGTGCACAGCTGTCAGTGCCACTAGAGTCTTCTAAGTCATTAGCTCACTGATGAAGGTGTGGCATGGCTGGACTCTGCTTTAGGACACCAACGCATGCATGCACACACTCACGCACGCACACACACTCCCAGGTATGTGTTAGATGATAAACTAGAAGGATAGTGTTAGGTTCAAACCCTTAACATTTGTAAATATGAAACACCTGAAATGAAAGACACAGAGAATCCTTAATTAAGTTTCAAGCCAGCTTGGAGAGCGAGTGGAAAGAACCATCAATGGCGATTTTTCCCAGTCGTTCTCAAGCGAAATATCTCCAAGCGTTATTTATTGTAGGAATGTCCCTGATTACAATTTATCTCTATCCGCTAAGGGAAAAGGGGGCGTACCCGGATAGAGATTAATTCATTCACACACACACACACACACACACACAAACACATGAACACACTAGCCAGGCTGCGCCCTCCTAGTGACGCAACACCTTCGGCGGCGCTGCAGATCGAATCTCGATTGCAAGTCTATGATAATCAGGCAACGAACACACAGTCCTTGGCCTGCCATGTGGAGATGCAACTCTGTTGTGTTTGGGCATTCCATTGTTCTGGTACAGATAAAGTCCTCGCACAGTCCAGTAATCTTTTGCTTAGCCTTGAACAGGAATTCTTGAATGTGAAAGGGCACATTTGTGCCAAGGCAACAGGTTTGCTCTCATAAAGAATAAAATACAGTTCCAACATTTCCCCCTGTTTATTCTTTATAGAGGCAAACATTAACATCATCCAGTGATCACTTCAAATGATTTTTTCTTTAAATAGGTACACTTAGAGGCCCCGAGCATAATCCCCTGGGTCAGGGAACAGATCAGGGACCTGGATGGAATCGTCAGATTGGTGTGGAGGCTCATGGTCTCCACCAACAACATCATCATAGTGTCATCGACATCACTATCCTGTCTAGTTAGAAGAGCATATAGGTTTGACATTTTTTCTTCCATTTGTGCAATGGCAGTGGTACTAAATCTGGTGCATAACACTCTAATACAAGGAATACAACAACATCCACATAACGTGAGGATCGCCGCAAATATTGCAATAGACATGATTATGGACGCTGCCAACTGTTTGTATTGGCCAAACATGTCAGAGGAACCATCCCACACTGAAGTATCGACCCCGGAGTGGTCTCTCATTTTCTTTTTGGTTGAGGGATCCCAGTCCCTCTATCGCCCTGGTGAGACTTCCGTCAGCTGCCGTATTGTTCGGTATGAAGGAACAACATTGATAACCAAAAATAGAGCACACACACTCCTATCGGCCAAAAGCATATCAACCGCAATACGAGATTGGAATGCCATTAGGCAGGTTGCCTTCAGTTGTTCATGGATGGCCCTGAACCCGAATTCAGTTTTGTTGCCCAGCGCCTGCACATTTATAGTGGATGTTGTTCATTCTGTCCACATTTTTGTTTATAGTACACCACCAACATACAAATGATTCAAACCCTGATGCAATTTGATTCCACATTGTAGCTCTCTTATGTTTGTTTTAGGTTAGGTTAAGGGGTGAAGTTTCAGAACAAGGTTTCATTTAACATGTGCCCTATACACATATTTGTTTGATGCACTGATTAATCCTAAAATATCTCTCCTGTTTGAGACATGTGCCATCCACATGACTCAATAAGACTTAAGTAATTTCCGAAACAGACTTTGAGCACAGTAAATGATGAGAAGTAAACATCTTCCAACACCCTCCAGTTCATAGGTGCATGAGTGATTCTACGATTCCCCTACGCTTTTGGCAAAGGCAAAAAATCAATTATCAGTATTTTTTCCCAACTAAATGACCTAGATGTTTACATAGTGCCAAACAAACAAATTGCCAAGCTTAATCTTAATAGTTAGTGGAATTGGCAAATCAAATCCACGGACTTAAAAGTGTAGCCGAATCAGAGAATCACTCGCATAGCCTACATCAAGGCAGGCTTTTTCAAACATTTGTTTAAAAAAAATAATAATAAGCTCTCAGAAGTCAACTCATCCACACACAGACATTAGTGTGGAGGAGGTGCGCAGTTGTAACAGATTAGAGAGCATTATAATAGAGAAGAAACAAAAAATGTTTTGTTAGTTTAGACAAAACAAAACCCAAAGCCGCCCAACCATTCTCTCATAATCTATAATCAAAATAAAATAGATAGCTCTACATTCCCGGGGAACAACAATTTATCAAGAGCAAAATTATGAAAAAGAAAATTACTCTGGTCAGTATCTGACTATTGTGGCTCACGTTTACATTACAGTTCCTTACAGAATAGGCGATAAACGCAAACGGACAAAATGTGGTGTTGACCACATAGTTCATCCAATATAGAATGTAGAAGAAACATTAAGAAGCATTAAGCATGCCGTACAAAATGACTATACCCATAGTATTGGCTGTCTTTACATGATAGTTAGGCCTGCATAAATCACTTTGTAACAGAACTGAAATATATTGGCATGCAGTCCTCACTGTCCTTTTGTCATGAGGTCATGGTGATATAGGGGCCTAGCCCAACTCCTGCCAATAATATCAGTACATTCAAAAATGTATTTTGTAAAAATAAAAAATTGAGTATGAGTAATATTTGAGAATCCAATAATATCCCTCCTGTTGATACATGGCTTAGCCCATGGCTCCACCAATTTAAAATGAATGACTATTTATTACTACTCTCTACTTTCTCACACCATTCCAAAGTTTCAATGTCATCACCCAGACATACAGATCACTAGATCAACCAATCAAAATGTAAGAGATAAAAAGAAAGAAAACACAACTGCCATTGTAAAATACGCAACTTTAAAAGAAAAATGAAACAAACAACCGGACAGACCCTTTATCTAAGGTATAAAGGTAAGACCTTGTCTAACTTTAGGTCAAACTTTTCATGGTTTGAAAGAAAGAAAAAAAATAACAGTTGTTATTTTATCAAGTGTTATAACTAAAATTATTACCCAATTGAAACAAAACAAACTCTGGGAAAATCTTGTGAAACTTATCAAATTAAAAACAAAATTCACTTAACCTAGCGATCATTGGTATTGTCTAGGTTCCTTCCATTCACATCAGCTGTGTTTCAGCTCGTTTCCATAACACTGGGCCTGTTCCTCAAAGAACACAAAAAAAAGTATTATAGGGAAAACAACTTTCTTTCATGTACACTCAAGCCAGATCAATTTGAAATCAAATCAGAGCAAAAAATTATTGACTTCATGTATCGGCTACATAAAACATTTTGTAACGGAACTAAAACCTTATTGGCAATCAGTTTTCACTTTGATTGCAAGTTGACGACTGAAATGAAAAGACAGAGTTAGACAACTGTCTCTTTGTTTATAAATCAAACAAATGAAAATATAAGGATCCCAACGTCATCAAATTCAAACTTTTAAAAGCAAATAGAGAACATTGACATGTCTCATCACACACCATGTGAAGCAATGTTCACACTTACAGTATTAAACTAATGACAATGATAGATATTTAACATAACTTTAAGCTTTGGTATTGTTTATCTAGGTCGGTGTTCAGTTTTTTTTTTATTTCTTATTGTCTTTTCAGTGACAAACAGGTGGTTTAGCATACACTGTTGGAGGTTTCACTATTAAGTGTCTTTCTGTCTCTGCCACAGAAATTTGCCTTTTAATATCTATCCGAGCTAATGTAAACATCTACACATAGGACACTGTTATCTTTGCTGGGGTGATTTTGTCAAGCGCCTCTGTGTATTCAGAGTCTAGTTTTTTCTGGTTTATCAGAGTCAACATTGTCATTAAAATAAAGTTCCAGATCATAATTGCATTGGAAATGTATTTGAGTACTACTACCCAACTTTTAGGGTTTTTTTTTTTTTTTTTAAACCAAACCCATGATCCATTGATCAATAACTCATCAAAATAGAACATAATAAGGCAAGAAATTCGATGAAATAAAACAAAGAAATAAGTCATAGTTAAACGTCAATAAAAACAAAATGACAACCTAAATTTCTAGAAACGTTCAGCACATGTGACCTAACTCTCAGACCAGGTCCAAATTGGGTTTACTCACAGCACCTTTGGGCCATCAAATAACGCCTGCGTTATTTCAAGATCTCAAACCCATTGTTCTTTTAAAAAAATAAAAATAAATAAGAACAAGGAGAAAGCTTCATCTATTCTTTAGAAGAAACAAAGACATTTTGGTACTGTAAATCATGAAAGCAAACTCTTTTGCAACTACACTACACTACCATGACAGTGCACGGGGCCTTTAGTAATACATTATGACTTGGTCATTGCCATTCTGGTAACAGCTAATTTATAATGCCGTGTCTTAAAGGCTTAAACATTAACATGTTAACTTTCAATTGAAAATAGTAAAGAAACAACATAACTCCACAACCCCGTTTTCTCCTAATCAAAAATAAATGGGTAAGAATGTGTGGAAAAACAAAATCATGACAAAATCCTACACCTCAAAGTTGAATTGTAGAATAAAATAAAAGGCTTATTCTTATTTTAAAAATGTTGTTTCAACATGTGCACTCCCAAGCTCCAGCTAACTCTGAACACAATAGAGTACCTTCACTAAACACTCAAAAAAAATTCTTCCACTCTCATATTTAGGCACTCACTCCACAGATACACACGTACACTCCACAGACACATATACAATCTTTCTCACACACACAGTGGGGTGTCCCACTAGGACAATTCATACAACAAATAGGGCCCACACAGACAGACAAACAGATATCCATATTACTTGCCTTGTATGACACAGTGTTATAAAATACAATTATTATTATTATTATTATTATTACTATTATTATTATTATTATTATTATTATTATTATTATATGGTAGGCTATCTGAGACATTAACTGCTCAGTGAGTAATCCAAATGGCTGTCATTTGCTTTTTTTTTTTTTTTTTTTAGCACCAGAGTCACAGAGGAAACGTACGGGGGTCCCTTGGACCAGAAGGGTAATTTCAGGTCTAATTTTTTCTTGGTAAAACAATCCGTCTAAGTTTAGAACGACGTCTACCTCTTCCACATCCCCGTCCGTTTCCTCATTATCATCAAACCAGTAATCGGCCGAGGGGCCATGCCCGTACGGTCGATACTGGTGCTCTCGGTCTAGTCAGGAATTTTGGTGTTGGCCTCGACGTTGGCCGTGATAGTTTTGGTGTTCATTGTAGTGTTCCTGTTGGCCCTGCTGGCCAGGCCATAAATGTTAGGTTTGTTGTAGACAACTTTCCATTAAACCCATAGTTTTTTACCCAGTAACACAGCGGTGCTACTGCACTAGGATTTTCTCTATGCACGATTTTCCAGTCCTTGCATTGCATTTCAGCAAGGAACTTTTCACTTCTTTTGCTGTTACTGCCCCCCATTTTGTCTCTATGAATTTAGTCCAACGTCACAACACCTACAGTGCCTCTATTGTTGGATACACTTTTCAACAAGATAGCGATCAACGATCGTTTGTGGTAAGATTCACTTCAACCTCACAGGTGGAATCTTCTTGCATACAGGCTTCCACAAAGACTCGCTATTTGGACCTTGTTGTATTGGTATGAAACGTATTACCGAGTGGTAATACGAATCCTTTCACGCACACTTTCTCTCAACGCAGAGAACACAGAATTTAAACTAGTTTCTCGTACTAGTTTCTCGTACTCGTACTACGTACTTTACTTTACGTAGTCTTCAGAATTTAACTTGTTCTACGACACAGAGGAGTCTGGCCTCCCTTTTTACCTGATAGAGTCTAGAATTGTCAGGGTTTTGTCTTCTCTTATTTTACCGTCTTTTCATTCAATCCTTTTTAAACAAAAATAAAAATGTAGGCCTACTCACGATTCTCTGGTCTTTTCAAGATTCCCGTCAACCGTCGGATCCCAGCCTGCGAGGGAGAGACCAGTCCCGGAAACGGGTCTTAGTGCTGTGGCCACAGACTTTCCTGGTTCCCTCCTCGCGTGCTGGAATCGTCGGGTATCTTGGGATCCGGCTCTGAAGGACCAAGTAAATGTTAGGTTCAAACCCTTAACATTTGTAAATATGAAACACCTGAAATGAAAGACACAGAGAATCCTTAATTAAGTTTCAAGCCAGCTTGGAGAGCGAGTGGAAAGAACCATCAATGGCGATTTTTCCCAGTCGTTCTAAAAGCGAAATATCTCCAAGCGTTATTTATTGTAGGAATGTCCCTGATTACAATTTATCTCTATCCGCTAAGGGAAAAGGGGGCGTACCCGGATAGAGATTAATTCATTCACACACACACACACACACACACAAACACATGAACACACTAGCCAGGCTGCGCCCTCCTAGTGACGCAACACCTTCGGCGGCGCTGCAGATCGAATCTCGATTGCAAGTCTATGATAATCAGGCAACGAACACACAGTCCTTGGCCTGCCATGTGGAGATGCAACTCTGTTGTGTTTGGGCATTCCATTGTTCTGGTACAGATAAAGTCCTCGCACAGTCCAGTAATCTTTTGCTTAGCCTTGAACAGGAATTCTTGAATGTGAAAGGGCACATTTGTGCCAAGGCAACAGGTTTGCTCTCATAAAGAATAAAATACAGTTCCAACAGATAGGATGCTGGAAAGTTGGAGGTGTATGAAGATTGTTGATGCTATGCTGAATCCTGAGTCCTCTCTCTTTATGATTCACTCTCTCTTTCCTCCCCTTCGCCACTTTTTCCCCAATATGTTGTATATCTCCATCTTTTCCCTCCCTCCCTCCCTCCCTCTCTCTCTCTCTCTCTCTCTCTCTCTCTCTCTCTCTCAGGTAAGCAGTTGGAAGACTACTGGCTGGAGCCCGCGGGACAGAAACCCAATCTGCCTCTGTGGGGAGAGAGAAAACTGCACCAACCCCACCACAACCACCCACCCCACCCTCTCTCCATCCCCAAGCCTCTCTCCCAAAATGCCCCAGCTCACATAGCTCACCCAGAGACACTGCTCAATTGATATGTGCATATAATTAGAATTAAAGTCTTAAAGTCAGGCTTCCAAGGAGATCACAGTGCTGCTTACACACACACACACACACACGCACACACACTCACTCGCGCACACGCACGCACACACACACACACACACACACACACACACACACACACACACACACACACAGGTGCGCACGCACACACACACAGGTTGAAAAGAGCTGTACTGCATTACTACCCTATAATGAATCTAAAATGAGTTTGCCGCAAAGAAATAAGGAAAAAAACATATTATTTAATACTTTGGTGACTCAATTCTAGGCAATGGAACCAATTCAGCAAGCAGCATGAGGGAAATGAACAATAAGCACAAAGACTTTCCCTTTTCTTGCACCTTGTTATGCTGTGGCCTGAGGATGCAGTGTTCCCTTTGCCACCAGTCTTTGCCGGGGAAATAGAGAAAGAGAGAGAGACAGAGAGAGAGAGAGAGAGAGAGAGAGAGAGAGAGAGAGAGAGAGAGAGAGAGAGAGAGAGAGAGACAGAGAGAGAGACAGAGAGAGAGAGAGAGAGAGACTGTGTGTTTGTGTGTGAGGCAGCTTGTTCGTGCGCATGTGCACACCCGTGTGTGAAGCTCTGACCTAAGGATGCCTCTTATTCTCTCTGCTCTGCTGCCAGGCCTACGCTGCACTCTAGAAAAGTTTGCAGTCTTACTTTCCCTCCCTCCAAACATGCAGCCTGTACACACACACTGTCTGGCAGGCACACACAATACGCACAGCTGAAGAGAGGGAGGGAGGGAGAGAGAGAGAGAGAGAGAGAGAGAGAGAGAGAGAGAGGGGGACAGAGAGAGGGCAAACCCATGTACGAATGCACGCACAGGGTGAAGAAAACAGAAAGAATGGCACGCATGCACCTACTCACACACAGTTCAGAAGCCAAGTGAGGTGAGCTTCTGGGCAGAAAGAATAGCTGTCTGGGCTCGACTTATTTAGCGCAGGCACGCACGCACGCACGCACACACGCACACACACCGCATTGCAGAGCAGCTACATGCTAAGAGGGAGGAGAAGAGGAGAGAGAGAGGGGGGGGGGTGGTGAAGAGGAGGACAGAGACAGTGAGAAAAAGAGAGAGGGGGATACAGAAGTCTTAAGGCAGGAGACAGGTGAGGTAGACAGAGAGAGGTGATCAGGGGGAGAGAAAGAGATAGGAGGAAGTTTAAGAAGAGAGAGAGAGAAAGAAAGACAAAGGCAGAGACAGAGGGACAGAGAGAGCACAAGAGAAGGGGGGGAGAAAAACAGAGCGGGGGCATACAGGAGTCTGAGCAGGAAAAGGGGAGGTGAAAGGAGGAATGATAGAAGGAGAAGAGAGAAAGAGAGAGAAATAATAACTTGATGAAGAATAGAGACAGAGTAAGAGAGAGGGGGATCATTGACACTGAATAGAGAGGACAGCGTTAGTTCTAAAGTGAGGCAACAGCGACGGGGTGAGACTAGACCCGGAAACCGGGGGGGAAAAATAGACATTTCTCATTCATCTCTACCTATGGGAGACTAGAGACGGTGCCAATTATTGCAGAGTCTACTCTATTTCGTGCAAACAGTAGTTTCCTGTCCATTTCAACCAAGCCAAATACTTTTTTCGGGCTGACCCTTTACTTTAGAGAGCTATTGAAATAGATAAGATTGATTGATTGATTTGATTTGACAGTCAAACGCAACCGTCGTCCTATCAGCACTTGTTCTTAGCGTTGCTAAGGTGGTGGGGGGGGGGGGGGGGGCGGTCTGAGAGGACTGTGTGTGTGTGTGTGTGTGTGTGTGTGTGTGTGTGTGTGTGTGTGTGTGTGTGTGTGTGTGTGTGTGTGTGCCCTTCTTCAGGGCTGAGGAGGAAACAAGAGGCGCTGAACATACATCCCTGTTCCGGATCATTCCCCTGGTGAGTGGAGTGTCTCTTCTACCTCCTCTCCTCCGCCTGCAAATGTGTGTGTGTGTGTGTGTGTGTGTGTGTGTGTGTGTGTGTGTGTGTGTGTGTGTGTGTGTGTGTGTGTGTGTGTGTGTGTGTTTTTAAGACTGCATGTGGTAAGCTCATTCAGCTGTGTATTTCATTTCCACCTCCCCATCATCAGCCATCGCTCTGTCTTTCTGTTCTCTCTCTCTCTCGGTAGTCATCAGCCAATCCTCTTTCTTTTATGGCTCTCTCCCTTTCTCTTTCTACCTTTTCGTCTTTCTCTCTCTGTCTCTCTCTCAGTACTGTCACTCACCACCTCTGTTAATCACATTACATTTACATCTGACCATTTTATCCTGATGCTTTGGAAAAAAAACCCTGACTAATTAAAAAAACGCGTGGAATAATCAGCTTTTGTGGTTTTGCGACTTCCCGCCAAGATTACAAGAGGAAGCTGAGCGGTTCAGCTCTGTGACATGTCCGCTACGCTTTCCACATATGTGCGACTGCTTCCATGAGGTCTTTGCCTCCATTCGTTTTCAATGCGGCCTCTTGTCTTTTTACAATTGCGCCGTAAATTCGTCTGGCAAGGTAGTTAAACTGTGGCAGCGACTCCGCGTAAAAGAAAAACAGACCACTAGTGTTTTATTCAGTTTCTCTCTCTCTCTCTCTCTCTCTCTCTCTGCTGGGGTCTATAGTGTTCTGATTCACCCCTGACTTCTGTTTAAAAAAAAAAAAAAAAACGGGCGCAAAACCCAGAACATTACTCATATTTATCATTTGACCGCCGAACATAAACTAAGTCAATGAAAGCTGCGGGCTCCCCAGCACGTTTTGTTTCCTTTTCATTTTCTGATTTTTTCCCCGCCGTCGTTAGGCAGACAGACAGACAGACACCCCGTCGTCGGGTTTTGAAAAGAGGAAGGTGGACTTTTAGGGGAAATCCAAGCTCCTCATGGGTTTACACACACAGGCTTGAGGAGCGTAGCAGGCCAGCAACCTCAGATTCAACTGTCAAGCCCGAAGGCAGTTTTAGTGTGGTGGGGTTTGTGGGCTTCTCAGATGAGGCTGTCAGGGTCAGAAAAACAGGGCCGCGCGACTTGAGATCATCTATGTGAACTGTGAATTCAATTGAGTATGAAATAGGCTATAAAATACTA
>NC_085867.1:54776162-54841162 GCF_034702125.1 Engraulis encrasicolus
GGGGGAGAGAGGGTGATTGGGTGAGGTGGAGGATGGAGGGGAAGTGGGGTGTTGTAGGGGGTGTTGTGGGTGTGAGGGGAGTGGGAAAGAGAGTAGGACTGTATGGGGTGGGTGGGGTATGGATGGAGATTGGTTGTTGGGGTGTACCAGGGGAAAGTGGAATCAGTGACCAGTGAGGCACTATGACACGATTGGCTGCATCATGCCGCGCTCAGCAAATCACTCTTGGCTTTTTTACAACACACTTATTTAAGGTCACCCCACTCACAGCAACACACGTTCAGTACACGCTCGCTAACACATGCAAATACACAAAGGCACAGACACACATACACACAAACACTAAACAAATTCAAGTCTCAAAACAGCAGTTTGAGCCCTTTGAACAGGACGGGACCTTGGCAGAGAAACACAAAACCAAGCAGCAGATCAGAGCGAACGAGAGGGGGGGGGAGATGGAGGGAGAGAGAGAGAGAGAGAGAGAGAGAGAGAGAGAGAATGAGAGAGAGAGAGAGAGAGAGAGAGAGAGAGAGAGAGAGAGAGAGAGAGAGAGAGAGAGAAAGAGAGAAAGAGAGAAAGAGAGAGAGAGACATAGAGAGATGAACTGATAAGATTTACATATTCCTGCTGTGCACTCATATCATGCCAGAGAATGCAACAGTGAGATACTAAGATGAGCTCCATATGTGTCGCCTCTAACCTCTTCTGTCATCTCCCATCACATACACTGGCAAAACACTGCAACACTGCACACCGGGACATTGCATGACACTGTGTGTGTGTGTGTGTGTGTGTGTGTGTGTGTGTGTGTGTGTGTGTGTGTGTGTGTGTGTGTGTGTGTGTGTGTGTGTGTGTGTATATGCGTGTGTATGTGTGTGTGTGTGTGTGTGTGTGTGTGTGTGTGTGTGTGTGTGTGTGTGTGTGTGTGTGTGTGTGTGTGTGTGTGTGTGTGTGTAGGTTGTCAGAGGTTCATGTCAAAGGTCCAATAAATGTCAATGCTTTGAACTGACAGTTAAGTATAGGACCAACTAGACTGGTATGAAATCCAACTCTCTGTGTTGAATTAACACTGGCCTCAGAAACACGACACGGTAAATGTTGCAGATGTAACAAGGCAGGCCGCAGTTTAAGGAGCTTCCTGCATTCCAGTGAAGTTTACAAACCACCCCGTAAAACAAAGCCGCTCACAGCACTGGGCTGAGCTAACGAACGCCATCTGAACGACATGTCAGCCCCTAACGACTCAAGAGTAATGTGCAGAGACGCAGCGAGAGAGAGCGAGAGAGAGAGAGAGAGAGAGAGAGAGAGAGAGAGAGAGAGAGAGAGAGAGAGAGCTGCAGATGGGTGATTAAGTATATGGCGCTCCAAAAATACCACAATATGATGCATGCGAACAGTATGTAGTGGTGAGAGGAGGGAGGGAGGATGTTGGGTAGGGTAGGGAGGCTGCTTCTCATAGAAGAAGAATCTGGATGGCCGACACATTGCACAGCACACAGGTCATCATAGTCTTGTAGCAAATGTCGTCTTAAGTGAGGCAAAATATGTTTTTTATTGCCGTTCCAGCCATACACACTGTAGTGTACATAGTTGACAAGGAACAAACAATGATTAATAATTGGTGAAAATGTTACAACGCAGCACAGGCAAGACAGATAGCGCTCGTCAACACACACAATTTAGATCCACTCGTACACACAAACACACACACTCGGACACAGTAGGACTCATTAGGACCTACTGCTGGGTTGCATGTCCATCATAGCAAGCAAACGTCATCTTCAAAAAACGTTACCACAGGTTCAGCCTCCTATAAATCTCTGCCACGTCACGTGACTTTATCATGAGTCAGAACCCAGCCGGAGCAGCAGCTCTGGACCACTGTCAAAACAGCACTCGTGATTCTGCCGCTCCAAAACTCTGTTACAGCCCAGAAGTCAGAGTCCCGTATCTGTCCGCTCTGTCATGGTGCTGCACTGCACTGTAGCCAGTGAATTAAAGTGCAGCGATGCAGTCCGACTTGCGGTTTTGCGATTGCAATCAAATTCCCTGCCGGCCCGCTACCCCTCTCTTCCTCGGCTCTAGTCAACAACACTGCCGTCACACTCTGGTCATGGCTGCTTTCAACTCATTCTCTAGCTTACGCACGCACGCACGCACGCACGCACACACGCACACACACACGCACACACACACACACACGTTCTCGTCACAGCTCTGTCACACACCCGTCATCCTGTCATACTCTTCCATCACTCCTCTAGTCCAGTTCTCCCAAGCATGGCCACATATGTATATCTATCCCTCTCTCTCTCTCTCTCTCTCTCTCTCTCTCTCTCTCATCTCCCTGTTTCTTCACACCATCTCATTCTTTCTTTTACTCCCTCGTTTCCTTTCTCTGTTTTTTCCATAATATTTATTGCTTTCTTTCACTCTGACTTTCTCTCTCTCTCTCTTTCTCTCCCTTTCTCTTTCTCTCTTTCTCTCTCTGGTCATCTGTCTGTCTTGCTCCGTGGTGGGCTGGCCTGTCCTGCCTGGCTGTCAGCTGTAATCTGCATGAGTCGTCTTGATAATGACGCAGTTGGAGCTGCTGAATGATTTATGGGCTCCATAACGGGATCGGCGCTCCTGAAAAGTGATAGGGAGACAAGGCTGCACCACTCAAACGTCGATAGACGGGATAAATAATGGAGATGGGTGTTTGTGCCCGAGCCCTAATCAATGACCCTGCTGTGTCAATATGAGCTGCCCTGTCAAACTACCAAGCCATCACAACGCACTACAGTTTTTATATTTCATGGCTGGATTGTATTTCATCCAGCCATGAAATTAAAAAAACTGAAAAACAACAAAAAGGATTTTAAGTGTGCCGACTCCTCACTCCGAAAATTACAGTCAACCTTTGTCCTGCACCTTGTCCTGGGATGTGCACAATTTTCAATTGAAAAAGCCTGTTGGTTACTCATGTTGATGGATCAGCCCATCTCGACAGAACACCACCACCTACACCACCGCCAGCACCACCAACACCACCACCCAGCCCCATCCCACCCTGCCAGCTTGCATCCCAGCCCCCTTACCCCTGTTTTGCCAGGGGGAAGGTTGTTGTGAGTAGGGGGAATGGAATTACAGTGATTTATTTCATCATACAGTATCAAAGTCAGACATGGCACAAGCAAATGTTCCGACAATATTTTCCTTTCCTCTTTGGGTGTGTCTGAAGAAGACTGATAAGAGTTGCTCATTACACGCATAAATAAATGTATGTACTTTTCTCATTACCTTCAGCCAAACAGCTTGACTAAAATTTCTTGGATACGGACTTGTATTCACCACATGTCAAGGTGGTGCCCTCTGCAGGAAAATATGATGCACTACAAGTAATGTGTATGTGTTTTCACCATGTCCCATGACCAGGCCCCATATACCAACATTCCAGCCAAGGGCCCCCTTACATGAGTCGTGCCATATTCTTTTTTTTTCCTGTGCACCCCCTTTCACAACCATAATCAAAGTCTAGGGCAGTGCTTGGCTTATTTTTGGTTTATTTTAGTTCACAGTTCCATTTTATTGGTACCAGAAGCTAAACTGGGTTGGCAGTTTAAAAAGAAAGATGGGTGTCCTTACATATAAGCCACAAGACACATATAACATGGAGTACATTTATTAGTTATTCTATATATTCAATAATTCATTTTGTTTTGCTATACTTTTCCAACCAACCTGCGAACGCCCTCCTAGCACCCCAGGGGTCCCCGGCCCCCACTTTGAAAACAACTGTACCACACCAATGCACCATCACCATTCTGTCACCATACAATCACAACATTGCATCTCATATGAAGGATGAAATGAAATGAAATTAAATCTTCCACAACAAGACTAACAATAACCTTGTCAAAGATGTTCTTGCAACACCAATCATCCATGGAACATTAAATTTATATACTGTAGATTACCGTGTGCTTCATGGTTCATTCACAAATTATTGTTCTCTTAATGTACTATGTTGTCAAATATGTGGCCCTACTGTGGCGCAAATGGTAGGGCACTCGCTTGCTATGCGGCCGACCTGAGTTGGATTCCCGGCCCGGGTCCTTTGCTGACCCTTCCCCGTCACTCTCTCCCCACTCACTTCCCGTTACTACCTTCACTATCCTGTCAAATAAAGGCAAAAAAGCAACGAACCAACAATGTGCTCTCATTTTTCACCAAAGACACACCCCCTCCATGCATCTCCAGCACATAGTGAGAGCCAGAGCTTCACCATGGCTACTGAACATTCCCAGACAGTTTTCACCCATCAAAGGAATATAATTAGCCACTATCATCCACTACAGAAGCGATGTCACATTGTTACCCTGACAACACAGCACCATATTGTCCTTACACTGCATCCCCATTCGTGTGGGCGAGAGACCCTGCTGGCATTTAAACATGGCCGCCTGTCACACTTGGGAGATCAAACAGCCCTAACGGATCTCATGCTGTTTCCCCAAGGCAATGTGAAAACATATACATGCACACATGCACGCAAACACGCACACACACACACACACACACACACACACACACACACACACACACACACGCACACGCACACGCACACACGCACACACACACGCACACACACACGCATACATACACGCTCACACACACGCACACACACACGACAGGAAACATCCAAAGATTTAAGTTGTAAGCAACTAGACTTCTCATTTGAGAGTGAAAGACTGTTCGCTCCTCATTCATAAAACATCTGCCGAGAAGCAAAATTGAACTATTTGGACAATGGGTGCATGTCAAACCTCCTATCCTGTCCTGTCTCTTGTGTCGTCCATGGGAAAAAAACAATAGCTGTCAACTGTCAACGCAGAGCAACTTTTTGGGGACTTTGCAGCCTTGCACCACAAGCCCCCAGAGAATACAGAAAAGGAGAGAAGGAAGAAGTTTGACTTGTGCCCATTATGACCTGGTTGAATGACAATCTTCACGGACATGACATGAGGAAGCACTCACTGTGTTGGAGAGATCCAGGTAGTTTCCCGCACTATTGGGGCTGCCGTCGGTGGTTGTCTGGGCCAGAAGGAGCTTCTCCAAGGCTGGGTGGTGCTGGTGGTCCAGAACATCACCTGGCTGTTCCAGAAGTTTCTGTAGGACAGATGACTGTTCCTGGGTCAGGTTTTGGGCCTGCTGCTGTTCTTCTTCTTGCTGCTGGTTCTGCTGCTGCTGCAGGTGGTCTGGGCTTTGGAGGTCCCGGGCACCGGAATCATACTCCCAGCTCTCTCTGGCCCCTGACAGAGCACCTGAGGAGACATAAACCAGTGCACATGGGGGGTAAAACTTGGACCGAAAACGTGGTGATGTCTACCACAGTTATTACACACACACTATAACATTATATACATTCTATAACGAATATTACATTACACTTAGAAGATGTGTTTATCTGAAATGCCTTTCTTATATATATATATATATATATATATATATATATATAAGAAAGAAAGAAAGGCATTTCAGATAAACACATCTTCTAAGTGTAATGTAATATATAAAGGGGGGTTTAAATGCCTTTATTGACAGGACAGTACTAACAGGAAGTGAGTGGGAGAGAGAGATGGGGGAGGATTGGGAAATGACCCCAGCCGGACTCAAACCCGGGGTTCGCATGGGCATGCGAGCTCAAATGTGGGGGGCTTAGCGTGTTGGGCCACAGCAGAGTATCCACTCTTTCCTTCTGGTACAGTATTCGAACCTGCAGCCTCGTGATCACAAGACAATAGGCCACAGCTGCCATGGCCACAGCTCTGGAGTTGTCCCAGATCTGGGTCACAATCATGCTGAAGTCAGCAGTCATCTGAGGCCTCAGCATCATGACTCTCAACTCACCCCTGACTGCACAAACGCAAAACCCCATTTAGGCCTCCAGACTCTAAGATAGTGTTTTGTTACACAATATGTTATTAACATATATTAATCTCTACGGTAACAAGCATCAAAAGTCCTCCAATGGTTAGCCGCAAAGAACTTTCAGTGGTTGTTTTTTCCCAATGTGTGGGGTACTTACCGGTGCATATCCATCATAGTGTCCATTGTGTTGAGGCCAGTTGATTAAACAAAACAATCATAGCCCTACGGTCCAAATGCTGCCTACCTTATTTTCTCTGCAAAAACAACCATAACCAGTAGTTCCTTCTTAAGCATTTCATGGTGGAAACTGAAAGCGACACATTCTGACCTCCACAACGCGGTCACCACTATGCACATGCACAGCACCATAGATTTAACAAACAACTTTCAGTTGGAAACTTCAGCTTTCCGTTAAAGAGTTCTGAAAATCTAGTAGTGGTGTGGATCGGCACTGCCCTCACGATCCGATTCGATCACGATTCGGGAGGTAGTAGATCCGATTCGATTAGATTCGATTAGATCCAATCCGATTCGATTCAATTCTACAATGCATTGCAATGCATTACATTTCTACTGAAAGCAAAGCAAATGTTCAGCCATGATGAGGAAATACAAGTAGTCAGATACTGAGCAACAATTTATTGGCTGTTTTCTGTATCAGTCTGTATCAGTCTTGCAATGTTTTGTAGTGTTTTTATTTAATTTAACATTCATTTGCTCCCGAAATATCCATGGAAGTAATTGAAACTTAAAAAAATTGCCGGATTGATTCTGGAACTTGCCGGATCTGGATCTGGATCGTCCATGCCCCGGATCGATTCGGATCGCCGAATCGATCATTGTTGACACCACTAAAATCTAGTATGAAGAAAGGGGAAGCAGAGAATACATGTGCTAAAAAATAGCTATTTGGGGTCAGTGAGGCTTAACCGAAACTGCAGTTTTCATACAAACAGCATGTGAGAGAGAGTTTTATGTGAGTGAGTGAGTGAGTGAGTGAGTGAGTGAGTGAGTGAGTGAGTGAGTGAGTGAGTGAGTGAGTGAGTGAGTGAGTGAGTGAGTAAGAGAGAGAGAGAGAGAGAGAGAGAGAGAGAGAGAGAGAGAGAGAGAGAGAGAGAGAGAGAGAGAGAGAGCAAATCTTACACGTTACGAAACTGAGATTGTACATTTTGAGTATAACTCTTTAACAGGCAGGTGTGTTGGAAATGATCAAAACAGGTAGCAGATCAGGTACACAGGAAATAATTCCTGCACATTGATCATCTTGCAGTAACTGCAAGTAATGTGCAGTAATCATGTTCTGCATATGCATAACTGCATATGGCCCTTCCTTCACTGTAGCCCATGATGGCCAGAGGTGGCAAAAGTAAAAGTAAAAATAAAAAGAAACAGTTTCCTTTCAACTTATCAGAGTAACCAGTAGACCTGTGTGCTTATCTTACAATCAGCTGACTCTGTGCTGTTGGATCACATTTGTGGTGGGTTCTTGTTTAGGTGTTTAGTTTTTTTTTCCAGTAACAACACAGTCTATCTACATCATTAGGTACAATGGAGTAAATCGTGTAACAGCTATGTAATATCACGTGCTAGTGTTGTACCTACAACATGAATTTATTTTTTACTTTACTTTCACTTTTGACACCATGATAATGGCTGAGTGACATACAGTACGTACCCAGGCTGTTGTCGCTGCTGGTGGGCCAGGAGGTGATGTGCTCGTGGCCCAGCTTGCGGGTCCCAGAGTCCCCAGAACGCAGCGAGAGCGAGAGTGAGAGTTGGCCCTCCTCCTTACGGATCTCGCTCAGCAGCGTCATGCGGCAGCGGGTGAAGTCCTCAAAGGAGATCTTGCCACGCTCATCAGCGCCAAGCTGGCACATGATCTCAGCCACCGAGTCCTCCATGTTCAACTGACGGCACACCATCAGAAGATCATTCCTTGAGGGAGGGAGAGGGGAGGGGGTGAAGGCAGGGAAGCAGTGAGAAGAGAGTGACTGTTGTGAAGGGGAGACGGGCTGCCCTGTTCGGCTTTCAACTCAGGCCTCCAGGGTACCAAATTGGCACTCTAGCCAGTGTACCAAAGAGCCAGGTCCATTGGTGTGACAGAGTACACCCAAAATCCTAAGGTGGTCACACCATCACGGTGAGCAAGAATACCACAGAAAATGGGGGAAAGATCATGAGAGCATGAGAAGCAGTAAGGGTGAGAATGGGAAGGTGAGAAACACTTGAAAGAGTGTAATATAATGACAAAGGGGAAACAAGAGTTGAAAATAAGCAATGAAGAACAGGTTGAAGGTGTGTTCCCAAACAATTCAAATTGTGGTCCATATGCTATAAATATATTATGAACATCAGTAACAACACCTGCCCATATCGCATATACCGATGCTCTTTCGGTGAAAAATAAAATAGAATAAAATAATAATAATTTAATTTTTTTTAGTAGGCTACCAAGGAGATTTTTGATGATTTGGAGAGTTGTGATGCTCGCGGAGGCTGCTCCCGCTGCGATAGGTCTTGCCACAAACAGACCTTTGATGTCTCCATAGCCCTAGCAGCTCTCCCGAGACGAGACAGTAGGCTCGTTTGCAACCACGCAGCAAAAGATTTGATCAAAACGTGATTTGCTTGGTCATAAAAAGGAGGGGATAACTGCGTCGCAACCAAGCTGGACACATCAGGACGACGAGATTTCAACAGCGGCAAAGAAGGTGGATCTACAGGTCTGTGGGTGGATCTACCTATTTTGACAGCGGGTGTACCAGGGCGCCCTCTCGTGGAATTAAATAATCATGGCGCTAATTCCATGACGTGCTTACCATCGTCGGCACATGCTTGTGAAATGCGAGACTCTCTCTGCCTCTCGGAGAGAAATCGGGAGGTTACCACTCAGTGAGTCATGGTACAAGTCTTATGTGATGATTTGGCTTCACGTCCATGTAATAATTCAGTTAATTAGTACTCACTTTAGGCTATTCATTTTGTGTTTTGGGACCAAAGTCGTCATTCAGATAGGGCCGTTTTAAAATTACTTAACAGCGCCAACCCATGCTGCGAGGATTGAACCCAGGTGTTCAATATGTAGCTTTACCATGGCGCGCCGACCACAAAGGCCACTCTGTTTCGTGCACTTTCATACATAAAAGACAAGATAAGTCTATCGCAACTGGTCTGTTTCCACATTAACCATCAGCAACTAAAGACTCCCCGTGTTTCGGTGCAGTTTCGAACCGGGGACCTCATGAATGGAAGTCAGGCGCGCAACCACTACTGTAACTGTCGAGCAGGCGGCCCGCGGAATAATACTGGTTTTGTAACCTACGGCATACACTCCTAACGTGGCGGAGATGGAGCATCTGACGACAGGGTGGTTTGTTTCTTTTTTTTCTGTTGTAAGTGGGTTGTGCGACCATACATATGGATGATACCACTCTGAGTATGCTGCATTTGAGCATGAAATGCATTTCAGCATGTAGAAAATGAAGCACGTTCAACTACACACACTTGAATCACATGAGCTATGAACACCAATCACGGCAGATTCCTCACATCATGGAGGAGGTCTTCTGCCCAGCGCAGTAGCTTTCTGGTACTGCGTGGCAGTTTGACAAAAGTTTTGTTCCCGCGATGGTTCAACGCCATGTGACACGACTGCCGGGCAGAGGTCACTCCCTTCAACTGCATCATGAACGGCAAATTCTAACCAGGATGCTTCACGCGGACACACTGAGCATGCTCGCTGCCTAGCAAATTTTCAACTTCGTCAAAATTACGCCATCACGAACGCCCTTATTGACAGGCACATCAAAAGGACATCTCGCTTTTTAAAGCAACGAGTCAGAATGAAGACATCACAGGGATGTCAACCCTTCAATTAATATCGAGGCTCTTGCAGTTACATGATGGATCTAATCAAAGCCGCTTATTTGTTGGTGTTTATTGAAAACGTATATTATTCACCACGTTAATGTATGTCAAAAATGCAGCAGAGAAGCACCGACAAAACTGTATGTGTATAGGTGCTCGTGGCATGCGTCAACTGGTTAGCGGTCTTAAAATAGCTCAACAAGCAATTACCTCTACTAATGGAACACATCAGGACATGGTATGCAAGAACTTCAGAGTGCATGTTGCCGTTCGGCTCCGATGCTGTTAGCACTCGTTCAACATTTCTTGTACTACATGATGTAGAAGCGAGAAAGTAGAAGTAGGCTACATACGACAGAGAGGCAATCATCCGCGTTGTGTGGCATGCAGGCACGTCTAACAGTCTTTAGTTTTAATGTAGACTGCTACAAATTACATTGCCTGAACTTTGCAATAGATTGCTCACCGTTCCATGAAATGTGCGCATATCTGTTGCTCAATGCGCACTTAAGTGATATGAAAGCTTCTATAATCATGGTCGACTGTTAGTAACTTCAGATGACAAAGGCCTGTATCATGCACAATAAAGAACAGATATGTAATGTTCTGCCACGGCGAACTATATTTTGTTTGAAGAAAAAAAAAACTTAATACAAAAACTGGATATGGCAAATGTTGTTTTACAGCTTCGTGTACGTTGGTTCCGTTTACCTGCTGATGTACCCATCTCCATCTCCGTCGCAAGTCTGAAACAACCGTTTCATCCGCTCTTCTTCACCGGTGCTCGATGTGTCACTGCTGCCGCTGCTCACACTCACCTCCACCGCAGCAGCCGCCATGATCAACCCCGAAAAATGCTAACCCCTCGCGCTCAGTCTCCGATAACTCCGAATCTTACGAAGTGAACATCGAACTTCAAAATCAAATGCTCGCTCTTACATAATGGAAATGGTCACTTCGTATAGCAACGAAGGTGTTTTCTCCCTTCTAGCTGCCAAGGGGAGGCAAACTTCTAACATTCACGACAATGAGGACGGGGAACGGCGGTGCATGCAACTTTGAAAACTGTTGATGGAATGATGTTGAAGAAGTGGGCAGGTCTCGAGGCAGCATGATAGTAGCGCTGCCTTGCGTAGTGAGTTCATGAGTGCCATTTACTTTCGAGATTTTGGATTTCGCACCTGGCTGTTATACGAATTGACTGTGAACAATTTGTTCATCCACATTACAGCCTATAGTTATAATTCCGTTTTTATCAATTAACCAAAGTTGACCAGTGAGACAGCAGTGTCTGCTTTCAAGTGTAGACTTGGACTGTAACAGAGCAGAGAACAGTGCAGCAAGACAATAACCATAATATCCCGTTCATGTATTCGCATCTGCTGAGGTGTAGGGCATATCTGGACAGCATCTCTACATGTTTCTTATAATGAGCTCTCAGGGGTAGGCATGCGTTGCATCCTCCATTTATAGGCTTAACTGCAGCCTCGGCGTCTAGAATGACCTATACTTGTTCTGTTGTTGCTGAATAAAGAAAACCCTATAGTGTTTCATTTCATTAAGTCCAGGCTACTAATCAATTTCTTCAAAAATAATGTTGTTTTTTTTCCATTTCACCTAAAATTGGCAGTCTGACAAGTTCAACACTGTGTTCTTAGAAGGATGACACTTTCAGTGCTGTTGTGCTGTATAATGTGCAATTAAAACAGATACAGAACTGTGCTTTAACCACAGGGCCTACATTTACATGTTCTTTAAAACACAAATTGACAAGGATGATGATCTCAGAGATTTTTTAAACTCTCTCTGATGATCTTCCTACGTGAACGGCACTACATTTGCGATGAGTCAACCTGGAAGTTAGGGGGCGCCAACGGGGCAAAAATGTTCTCAGCTACAAGGTGACTGCAAACTCACTTCTGAAGTAGGCCTATGAATCATCACTAATTTTCAACATATGAGATGTTAACAGCTGTTTGTGGAGACCATGTGTTTGCTATGGTTAACGATATAGCTTGGAAAAAGAAAGTGAAACCAAAGTTGAACAAATGACAGATCAGTCCTTAAATGTTGCTCATTTCAAGACGTAGAGAATCAGTCCAAGTGTTTTGACTAATTTATGATATGATTCATTGTGGTTAGTAGGCCTACATATAAACAGTGACCTTCCTTCACATATTCTTCAGACTCTAAAAACCAAAACACAAAAGCAGAGTTCCGGGATAGTCAATCACAGTAATTTGACCTTTTTACTGTGTGTGCTTGTGTGTGTAAAACACTTTTAGGTTGATTTGTTACTTCTTTGGAGCTGTAAAATCAAGCATGAATGCTTGAGTGCACGGAGGAGTTCAATACGCTTGAGCCCTTACCAACGTTCACGATTATAACAATTTTCATTAACTTATGCAAGAAACGTGTTCACGCTAGTTTTCAGAAAGAAAGTAAGCGCACAAGAGGAATATGTCTGACAGCCATGTACTAGTAAACCAACAAGGAGGGGCACAGAAACTCACAGAAACACAGAAATATGTATGAAAAGCTGTATATTGTTTTGCATGATCACAAGTAGTCAAAAACAGTCTGTATACAAAGAAAATACTCAATATAAACGTTCCAAGTAAAAAAAAAACCCCAACATATCACATTCTGTGATTTGTGTCCTGGTTGTTTTTCAGCCGTATCAATGAAAAACGTTGCAGTTTTATTTGATGGTCTTGCTGATGTTAGTGTAGCCGGCTCCAACGCACGTCATCAGCACCTTCTCCCCTCCTTTGCTCTCCTCCTCGCCTGGAGCCTGGGTCTCAATCTTAAACATGATCTGGTGGAAATCCCTGATGTGCCTCAGAAACTCAATCCTGAGAGAGAGAGAGAGAGAGAGAGAGAGAGAGAGAGAGAGAGAGAGAGAGAGAGAGAGAGAGATTACAAAAGACCAATGAAGCATGTTGGAACATGAACATGTTATCTGCACCTGGAACTACAATAGACACATTCAAACAGATTGATGTGCGCAAAACTCCGACTTTTTTATTGAGGTGATTCTATGACACATGGTTGGCCATTCAACAGTCAGCAGGGGAAAGACAAAATCAAAACAGCTCTGAGCACTAACACTTTTAATTTAACATTAATTATAGGATTTGCTATAGGGCATTAATTACTATTTTCGATTTACATTCACAGGTGTTGTGACTGTTGAAAGAATTCAGCTTGAGTTTCAGTAGAACCACACAACGTTTTCACAATGGATTCACTTGCAAGAACATAGTATTAATGCTATTAAACTATTAAATAGTTCATGGAAAGATGATTCTTCAGAAACACTCACGGACACACAACACAAACATCCCCCAGTGTTTGAATGGGACATTTTCTCTGAAAATATTTACAGAGCGTTTTTTTTTCTTTAGTGCCCTGCCGAACAGAAATATTGCATCAGACTGTGAGTGGGCTCGATGTGAATGGGAACATGACAAACATCCACTACGGTGGAATCGTAATACGAGGAAACACAGCAAACCTTTGGGCTGCCCACTTGACGTCACGGATGACCGAAGCTGGTCAGAAAGCTGGCGGGCATTGTGCCCAAGAGTAACCCTCAGCGTTCCCATCACAAGACACAGAGCAAGTATGACTGACACACAACCATGCAAGCATGCGTCAACACATCAGCACTGAAAAAAAACACAGAAACATTGACAGTGTCCACGGTAACAAGGCTGTTGACACAGACTCCTTCCGAGCGATGGGACATAACCAATATAGAAGAGGAGAGATGGACAAGCATTGCGATGGCACCGCCAATCTTCAGTTATCATAGTACTGTACTTGGTAGGAACACAGCACCGGTACCATGATAACTGAAAATGGACAGTTCAGGAGTCCCAGACCAGCAGCCTTTCTTTCAGCCATTTATTTTAACCATGTAAGGGTCTGTTTAGCAGAGCTGCCCATTGTTTCTTCGTCAATGACGGACTTTAGCTGTTGAGTGGGGATGGAAGGGGGTCAGGGGGAGTGGGCAGTGTGTGGGTTAATAATACTCACGTGTATGGGGAGAGAGGGCCCAGCAATATTTTGGACACATCCTGTTGGCCCAGTGTCATGTACAGCAGTGCCAAGCTCTGGTTGGTTGAATCCACACAGCCGCCCTGAAACATCACAACAGGGTGAAAAGAAAACGTTATAGCGACCAAACTAATGAAATATGTAAGGCAAAAGCAAAAAAAAAACTATCCAAATGAATGTCGTACATTTTCCCCACACAAATGATGGCCTACATCCAAGGAAGTCCTATGGAAAACACGACATTATGAAAAACAAACAAGCTGAGCTGTTACTGTCAATTTATTATTCTAACTTGACAAGCAAAGTGGTCAAGAACAGGCTTGTCCTCCCTCAGGTAGGGGTCAAAAGGGCACATCCTTCTCCCGGTCATTCTAGACAGCAAAGGAGAAGCGTCAAACACATCTAAACCTTCTCATTTCCATCTCAAAATACTTACACAAATCACCCAGTCCGTACACCGTTAAGCATTTCCCAAACATGAAAATTTCATGAAACGGAAGACATCTCCATTTCTACATGCCTGCTTCTGGTGGCATGCCGATGTATCCATGTTGCAAGGACAGAGAGGGTAGTCTTGATAGGAACTTTAAACATGTGACCCGCTCAGTGGTTAGGACTAACATCTGGCTCTTCATGAATATGATTCAATCACGTAAATCACGTAATCATATCAAAGAACTGAAGATGCTTTCTTTTACCGAGACCTAAGCTGCTGGCCTTCCTAAGCAAAGCAGGAGAGCTGCTACACCTACATTACCTCCATTTTTGACACAGCGGTGAGGAAAAATTGGACTGGAATAACAAAATTGATCAGTGACAAAAGGCCCCAACTTTGATAGCAGAAAACCCCACTGTGTCAACAAAGCTAGGAAAAAACACACGCAAAACAAACACAGCATCACTGAACCCAATGGACAGAGCAGAACTTGTTAGGACACTTCTAACGCCATGCTTCAGGTAGTAAACAAACATTCTTGCGAAATGAACATTAAACAGCTTCCAGTGAAAACATCAGAAATGCACAGCGGCAGCAGCAGCAGCAGGGCCTGTGAATCATAAACTGCGACACTCACCACAGCTCAGCGCAGCCACTCATCTCCACTGACGCCCCAGTGCTCCTCAGTACACAAGTCACCAGAGTCAAGCCCGCCTCCTCACCTCACCTCGCCTACTCCACTTGTGGGTGGGGTGGGGGGGGGAGATCACAGCTGAATCGCACAGGTGTACCACTCAACTGCCACAGCACAGTATGTCACGCCACAGCACAGCATTTCACGCCACGCCACGGGCAGCCCCAAAAGTCCCCAAAAATCCACAGCTTGAGGTGAGGTGCTGGTAACATGAGCACCCCAGCCAGCACTCGTGTTTCAGCTGCCCTGTTCTGCTGCTGGTTATATAAGCCTAACACTGGATCCTGTGACTCTGCATTTACACGTCGGGTAGTGACGTCTGCGGCTCAGGGTGGAGGAGGTCGGGGTGGGGTGGAGACAAACAGTTCCCTTCGTCGTCAAGGAGGAGGAGGGGGAAGAGAGGGGGGGAGGGGTTCACGTGAGTCTCATCATATCATCATGGCATCTCGCGGTGTAACTGAAATGGCTGAAACTCAATTAAGCGAGGGCAGCTAGCTTCTTCCATATTGAAAAGCACTGTGGCCCTCGCTCAAGTCTGCGTCTCACGACACCAGCCAGCCATGGGATCGCCAAATTGGTTCAACAGAAAATCAAAGCAATTAAGCCAGAGCAGCAACAAGTCCTGCAGGAGGGCAGCCACACTAAGAAGTTTTAAGCCGGCCGGAGGTGTGATAAACCCGTTCAAGAGTTTTGTTGTGAGACAAGCCATCTGGCCAAGACAGGACAACTTCTATCTTTATAAAACCGTGCCGGTGCAAAAGATCAATGTTTGACAAGAAACACAAGCACAGGCTCTTTGATCTCTCAGACAAGTCATCATGATAAACATTTGGGTCCCACAATCCTACAACGTAGACTAGTATAAACTCTCGATCTACAGGTCTTCATGTATTTTTCATTGAAACATTGCATACACAAACAAATATGGCACAGACAGACGCAACATCATATATGTAGAAACTCCAGACGATGTGAGTTTTGTTGAAGATCAACAGAACACCCCACTTCATTTACAAGGAAATATCAAGAGACTCAAAAATGATGCAGAATTACCAAACATTTGATGTAAACATGTCAAAGACTAATGCAATATTTTTGCAAATGTATCATCTTAAGCCATACAACGCATTAAGACATCTTCATGTGTACATACATGAAGTGGAACACAAGCATTCATTTTGCAGACAACTCACATCTGATGCAGCTGGTTATCCCCCTGCTTCTCCCAAAGTAGCGTCTAGCAGGAGCTCCTGTTTACTACACATCTCGGCTACACACAGACCTACTGATTAACCAGTGAACAAACACGCATACACACACAGCTATACACAAAAACACACACCAACAGTGGTGGTCGCACGCCTGTCTCCTCTGGTGTCCTCTTCAAACATTAACTTCCAAAAGCACACTCCTCGCCCCTTCCACTCGCTTGCTCTCCCTCACCCTCACCCCTCCTCTCTTGCCTTTTAACCTGCTTCTGTCCCTGGCCAATGAGGCGAGTCCTATGGTCGGTCGCAAGTCCAGGCCGCGCTGCTTCCACAATATTGTGCATTCAGAAAGGGAATCATCAGATTCTCCGGACTAATGCAGCTCACATGCTCCTGACAGACAGGGCAGGCAGGCCAAAGCAATCAACGGTGCTCACTCACTTTACTGCAGGGCCCAGTTCATAAACAGCTTCCTAATCAGTGCACAGATGTGTTACGATATGTTTTCACATGCAATGTGTGTGCATTTTTGTCAGTTTTCTATTGGAAAACAAAATTTCAAGCTTGTGTCATGTCTGAATGAATGTGTCTGTGTTTGAAGTCCCTCCTTCCTAAAGTTCTATATTCACAAATAGTAAATAAAACACCATTGTCATTGATTTCAAGTGGTGGTGAAATTTCAGTTTGGCTGGTAGAAAAGACCAACTTACTAAGCACTTTGACCCATTAGTGATTATGGGTTTGGCTAGTAAGAATAACATCTACTAACCATTTTGGCTAGTGATGAAAAGAGTTAATTTAGAGCCCTGGCCACAAAAGTGTTTTATAATTCAAGAGATCAAAGTAAATGGGCTACAGGAACATCATAACTTCATAAAACACCATTCCAAATGTCAGCCAGCTGTGAGTGTGTGTGTATGCACCAACCATGGATGTAATGTTTGCATGCCAGCTCATGACCATGTCTAATTCCTGTGTGTGTGTGTGTGTGTGTGTGTGTGTGTGTGTGTGTGTGTGTGTGTGTGTGTGTGTGTGTGTGTGCGTATGAGATATGCTCAAAGCAGATGACCTCTACTCGAGGTCGTGGGCTCATGATGAGCACGGTGTTCGTTTGTCTCACAGGGTTGTGACTCAATCACAGCAAGTCACAGTGAAGGCCCTGTTCGCATACATTCCCCACCTAATGATGGGTACAGACCTCTACACACAAAACACACACGCACGCACACACACACACACACACACACACACACACACACACACACACACACACACACACACACACACACACACACACACACACACACACACTTTTCTATGTCTGAGTCAATCTATCTCCACTGTGCTTATTTTGGGAACACGACACACCAGAAGAAAATGAGTGAATTTCATAAACGGACTCTCACAACCTTAATTGATATAACCAGACTCTTTTATGGCAGCACCATGCTAACAGCTCAGATTCTCTGTTAAAAACACTTCAGAAGTCACCTCATGAACTTTGAAAGCACAACAAATGTCACCCAAGTTCAAGTGTGGCAGACGCAAAGCCAGAACTGGGAGCTGGTGAGGCCGCGTCTGGTGCATGGATTCCTGGGAGGCTTTATGCAAATGAGCAAGACCAGATGCAAAATAGCCAACTGCTACCTGCTGACGATACAAAATAACCCTCTGCGCTAAGCAAAAAAAACCTCCAGACCAGAAACGAATTAAAATGTAAAGCCAGTGCAGCTCATTGCGTTTAACACCTCACCTGTTGGGTGGCTCACCAACATACAATTCTGGCCTCCTCCTCTCTCTCGCTCTCTCTCTCTGCTAGCTCTGCACATTTGCTGTGTCATTACACCTTAGTGCAAGAGAATCTTAAACAATAAACATTTAATTGAGCTCTTCTCCTAATGAGTTATTTTATTCGTTTTAGGTATACGTTTTCGGCTCATAATGCACTACTAAATCTACTACAACTACTTTGTGCGATTAACATTACTATTTAGACAATGCACTGTGTAGAATGTGACCAGAATGGGTAGTGCAACTATGCTGCTCATTGAAACTGTGCTGCTATTGCCAAATTTGATAAGTTCACGAATATTTACTAAATAATAAACCAATATTTACTAGCATAAACAAAGTACAGTAAGTTTAGCAGCTAAAAATGTATTTCTGGAAATTCAAAATGGCGGACCATGGACAAGATTCCCTTTTCGTGTATGATAAACTGCAGTTTTCCCCAGTCATAACGAATACTTAGAATTTGATGGTAGTGCCAAGTATTTGTTAAAAAGGTAACACTTGTGAATGGGCAGCATGAATGCTAGAAATGAAATACTAAAAATAATACACAGTGCACCTTAAAGTATGCTCAAAGCCGCACAGCAGCTGACAGAACTGTTTGCAAAAATGACTGTGCCAAAGGCCGCAAAGTAAAGCATAACGACCCTACAGGTAACCTGTTCCATGGAAATAATGTGCATCATGGTAAGTTGCTTGCGGTTACTTAACGGTTATGTTACTTATGTTCCGTTCCTACCTGGAAATATTTAAATCCACACATTCATTCATCAGATAAAACATGCACAAAACATGATTGTGCAATACTGGGTGGCGTGATAATTATCTTGGCTACGAAAAAGAGCAAGTCATTAAATCCTTTGTCTTGACTTACAGCAAGCTGTTCTGTTTAACCATTCCTGAACACATTGAAATAAAAAGACAATTACTGTTTTATTTGTACAAAACCTATGGAGATCCCAGAACACCCACCTCATCAGCCAATCAGAAAAGAGAGTTTCATCACTAGGAGATACTTTTTCTGTGAACCTCCAATTGTGTTTTAACAAAAAAGATGTCTCTTCCTGAAGCACATAAGATAAGTGGGCTCAAGGACCTGTGGTGCCCACCCACTCTTACAGGTCACTAGCCTCCAGTACAAAAAGAATCAGAGAGATGTTGCAGCAATTAATAGTTAATTGTTCCTGTGAGACAAAAAAAGTGTGGTAATAATGGTATTGAATAGTAATAAGTGAGGTCATGTCATGACCTTCATGCTGATTTGATACCAAATGGCCGCCATTAGAACACATACCATTATGTCTATGTCAATGCTACTTATCATTGAGTTTCCAATACCACCTATAACAGGGGTGTCAAACATACGGCCCGCGGGCCTCATCCGGCCCGCCAGAGGGTTCCATCCGGCCCGGATGTAAAAAAAATAAAAAAAATAAAAAATTTTTTTTTTTTTTTTTTACTTTTTTTTTTTTTTTTAAATGAAATAACCGAAATGCGCAATTACGGCCCTCGGGGCAAAATCGAAACCTGCATGACATTAACCCAATGGTCCCTCTGTTACACTGTATACAGTGCCCTCCATTATTATTGGCACCCCTGGTTGAGATGTGTTTTTTAGCTTCCAATTATTATTATTTTTCTCTAAATAATATGGGACCTTAATGGAAAAAAAGAGAAAAATCCAACCTTCAATACAAGTGCATTTATTCAGTGGGGAAAAAATCCCACATAAAGAAATAATTATTTGACATCAAATAATGTGTGTCACAATTATTAGCACCCCTGTTGTTAATATTTTATACAACCCCCTTTTGCCAACAAAACAGCACCTAATCTTCTCCTATAATGTTTCACAAGATGGGAAAAGACAGAAAGAGGGATCTTCAGCCATTCCTCTTTGCAGAATCTCTCTAAATCATCCAGAGACCTGGGTCCTCTCCTCTGTACTCTCCTCTTCAGCTCACCCCACAGGTTCTCAATGGGGTTGAGGTCTGGGGACTGAGATGGCCATGGGAGGAGCTTGATTTTGTGTCTGGTTAACCATTTCTGTGTAGATTTGGCCATATGTTTAGGGTCATTGTCTTGCTGAAAGACCCAGTGACGACCCATCTTCAGCTTTTTGGCAGAGGGCAACAGATTTTGATTTAAAATGTCCTGGTATTTCAAAGCATTCATGATGCCATGCACCCTAACAAGCTTCCCAGGGCCTTTGGAAGCGAAACAGCCCCACAGCATCACTGACCCACCCCCATACTTCACAGTGGGTATGAGGTGCTTTTCAGCATGCGCATCTTTCGTGGCACGCCAGACCCACTTAGAGTGTTTGTTGCCAAAAAGCTCAATCTTGGTCTCATCTGACCAAAGCACACGGTCCCAGTTGAAGCCCCAATACCGCTGGGCGAACTCCAGACGTTTGCGTTCATGATTGTGGGTGAGGAAAGGTTTTCTCCGTGCATGCCTCCCAAACAGCTTGTTGGCGTGTAGA
The DNA here is from genome assembly GCF_034702125.1 of Engraulis encrasicolus. Lineage (NCBI taxonomy): Eukaryota > Metazoa > Chordata > Actinopteri > Clupeiformes > Engraulidae > Engraulis > Engraulis encrasicolus. Next base: position 54,796,619 of record NC_085867.1, read on the forward strand.
CAGCGCCTGATGGTTGATTTGGAGACTTTGTGACCCCAGGATGCTACCATTTGTTGTAATTCTGTAACAGTGAGCTTTGGAGATATTTTGATTTCTCTTACCATCCTCCTCACTGTGCGTGGTGGCAAAATAAACTTGGGTCCTCGTCCAGGCTTGTTTACCACTGTTCCAGTTGTTTTGAACTTCTTAATTATTCCTCTCACAGTGGATATGGGCAGCTGCAGTTGAGTGGCAATCTTCTTGTAGCCTCTGCCTGACATGTGAAGGTCGACGCACATCTGCCTCACTTGTATGCTGTGTTCCTTTGTCTTTCCCATGTTTAAGAGTGGATAAGAGAAATGGCCTCGGTGTCACGTCATATTTATACCCCAGGGAAACAGGAAGTGATGAATTACTAATTAAATGTTCCTACATACTCTGGTAAACTTTGTAAACTACTGTAGAAATGACAGAAATGCTTCAATTATATTTATTTCCTGGGAATTGTTAAGGGTGCCAATAATTGTGGAACAGGTGATTTAATGAAAAATAATTATTTTTTAGTCAGGGATTTTTTTTATTTTCCTACAATTCATTTGAGTTGAAGGCTACATTTTCCTAAAATTTTCAGTGTGACAGTATTCTTCTGCAATAAACACTGAATTTATTTTAAGGCTTTTAACACATCTCAACCAGGGGTGCCAATAATTATGGAGGGCACTGTATATGTAGTAAAGTGCACATCACACTTCTATTATAAATTGTGAATTTGTACTGTAACAGGCATTTGATAAAGCTCATATATTATAGACCTCATATATAGAGATAAAATGTTAATACTTCTTATTCGTATTGTATTGGTATTGGTTGTAATTAAATAATAAATATAATTGGATTTGTATTGGTTCCTATTAAGCTCAAACTGGAAACGGGATGTTAGAATGCGTGAAAATGCAGGAAATTACATATAAGAAATACAAAATTTTCTGGGGGAAAACCCCCAGACCCCCTGCCAAAACGAACTGTCCCATATTTAATTAATTGACGGTTGGCAATGAATGAATGAAGTCAAGAAAATTTTGCATAGGATTATCAGTATTGCATTGCTTTCTACATATTCAACACACTTAAAACGTGATAGTACTGAACACTAATCTTCTGCTTTACTTTTTTTTTTTTTGCGATGATGTTACTAATGCGGCCCGCTTGAGGTCCACATGGGTTGTATGCGGCCCCCGGACCAAAATGAGTTTGACACCCCTGACCTATAAGGTGTGTCGAGGTGTCAAGTTTCATATTTGAAAAAAAACAAAAAAAAAACATTGTGCGTCTGGCACTCTACGCATGGCAACAAAAAACCTAATACTATGTTTGGGCAATTAATGAGTGATTAAAGTTGTCTCTTCCTAAAGCACATACAATATAGTACAGGATTGTCAAACTAATTTCGGTCTAGGGGCCACAATCTTCGGTCTAGGGGCTACTATCAATTTAATCTCAAGTGGGCTGGACCAGTAACGTACTTGCAAAACTTGCAATATTTGTGCTTCATATGCAAATCACAATGCTCGTCAATCAGCTTCATGTGCATGTCAGTGGGTATATTAGGAGCACTGACTGTAAATGGCGAGCAAAAAAAAAAACTCAGACACCTACAGGAACTTTGTAATGGGTTGGAGATTTACTTTTTTGACATTCTTGTTTTTTCTCTCTACAAGTCTGGGGCCGTATTAAACCATCTGAAGAGCCACATCCGGCCCCCGGGCTTTATGTTTGACACCCCTGCTATAGTAGGTGTAAGTGTGGGCTGGTGGCGTGTGTGGTACCCACCCTATAGATCTCCTCCAGCAGCAGCTTGGCACAGGTCTTCCCCAGGTCCTCTGGCAGCATGGGCTGCTCGCCCAGCGGCGGGGACACCATCTCCGCCGCCAAGAACGTGCCGTTCAGGGTCTCCGCCACCAGGGTCAGCCCAAAGCCTGGAGATCTGAGGAAGAAAGGCGAAAGAAAATGTGGTGAATGTGTGGGGAGTTGAAATATCTGTTATTTTAATTGCCGTGCATGTAAAACATATTCAATTGCTTTAACAAAGACAGTTCAAGACTTCTCAGGTGACAATTACAATTTAAAAAAATCTACAGCACAGAAAAAACTAAGCCAAAGTCAGGCAGTCCTCAAAGGAACATTACACATTTCCACATTTTAAAAAAGCCTATTTTAAGTCTGTCTCCATCTGGTGGTGAGTGTTATAAATAACATGCAGGGCAAAGCAGGAACACATACTTTCCCGAGCTGGCCCCTTTCATGTGGTCTGTGTAAATGTAGATATCTGGAATAAACTTGTTTAGGATGCTCCTGGCAGAGTCCACAATCCTGTTGGCCATCTGTGGAGAGACTCGCACAGAGTATCTGGGAGGGTTTACGAGTTAAGGAGGACGGGCAGTTTGAAGTGAGAGCAGTAAGCATCACAGGTGTGTCAATTCTATGCGTCATGTGGCACTGCAACTCTCTTCCAGCATATGGCTTGGCTGAATCAAAATGCCCACATACTTATCCGAGGGACGTCCAAAGGGCGTGTCTAACTGTCCGTACACCAGAAACAACCTAAGCTACCAAGTAGCCGAGGTCGTTGAAGACGTTTCGCCATGAATTCGCTGGATTTGCTCTGGACATGTCATTGTCATGTCTGATTTAGCTAATCACATAACGGCTCTGGCTTGTCAGCCTGAGGAATTTCGAAGATACAAACATTCCAACTACTTTTGGCCAAACTGAGTGATAGCTCATTACCATGATATTAGCTGACTTTTAATCTCCGAAATTTGCTCTGGTTGCCGCTTTGGTCGCTTTATTCGCAACCCCTCTACAGAAGAATAATGACTTCCGTCGCTCTGGTCACATAGGTCCCTTTTGGTGTACATGCACAGTAACCCATGTACATGAAATGCCTCCTTATGCTACTGGGTGAAGCTACAATCAATCAGAACGCCCTTTCCTTCACTCACCTGGTGCATCATTGCCTTAAAGGGGTATGCCACTATTTTGGGGCTTAATACAGTTAAAATCGTTGGCCAGGGTTTATAAAGGTAAAGATAAAGCATGGTACACGGATGCATTGACTTTCACTAGCTTAGCGACATACTCTCTCTTTTAACTTGTCTTAAAGCAAGACAACGGCTTACATGAAAAATATGACACTTTACCACCTTTATAAACCCTGGCCAACGATTTTAACTGTATCAAGCCCCAAAATAGTGGCATACCCCTTTAAACATGGCCCATAGAGCCGTTGGAAATGTATAAAATTGGCTCACACTCAGAATCCTGGGAAGAAATTAAATGTTTTATGTAGCTGCCTGGTCAGGGAAACTGAGAAGCGAAAGTTTGCAGAGCATCACAAGTATGGACGGGCCCAGGCTATTGTCTGCTGTAAAGGATACGCTGTTCCTCGTATCCTCTTGATCTTGCCTGGGTCGCTGATCTGAATGGGGCGAATGGTGCGGCGCACCGGGCAGGTGAAATGGACCTCCCCTCCCCCACCTGGAGCCATACCCCTCTTCACCACCTAGGCACACGCACACGCACGCACACGCACACAACATTACATTAAATTTAACCAAAGTAACTTACAAGAATTTGGTGTCTTTTTCACTATACTGCCCCCCACGGATTCCTCTGGTATTTCTCCGTTTCATCCATAGTCACCGGATTGCTAAGCTTGTGTTTCCCAACCAGGGGTACGCGAGCACACTGCAGGGGGTACTTGGAAAGATGTTATTATTGTAACAAATGTATGGAGCAGTCACATCAGGACAGAGAAAGCAATATAGAACATGAATTAGGGGGTACCCATGGCAAACCTAAGAGGCTAAGGGGGTACGCAAGACAAAAAAAGGTTGGGAAACACTGTGCTAAGCACTGGACCAACGAACAAACTGACGGATGAAACGACCCCCGGAACAGGGTGAAAGCGTCCGTTTCCGTAATTACCGTAGGGTATAAATGGGCCTTCAGTCATGACACCAAGATTTCTTGCCAATTTATTTGGGGCTTAAGTGGCCAAGCCCATATTGAGTTGGATCATGGCAGCATGAATCCTTGGCTGGAATCACCAGTTCAGATTTAGCTGAAAGTGATGTTCCTTCATCCATGTGGATAGTTCGGAGAGGCAACCGGAAATGCATGCAGAGATAGTGGAGTCCTCTGGCTTGAATGCCAGTTAGCCGCCAGACACAGGGAGCGGCTGGATTCATGGGAGAGAGGTAAAAATAATTTATTTAACTCAAGGAGAGTGGGTTTATTTCCAAAAATGGGACAATATCGCTTTAAGCGCTTTGCAAAATACCCAAGATCACTTCACGTTAAATAGGATTTGAACCAGGAGTGGACTGTCATGCCCATGATTAAGAAGTAGATTATTGTTGACAGTATCGAGGCAGCACATTTTCTGATCGGTGGATTTGCAAAGAAAAATTCTGGTTAGAATTTTCTTCTGCCAACCAGCAGAAAGACAATAGCTTAGTTAATTAAGCAATAAGCCACGAGAGGCCGTTGATAATGCTCGATTGATACCCCAACTGCAACATATTCTCATTACCGACGTAGATGCGCTGGGTCTAATTTAGACGCGCATAGAATCTTCAGGTGGAAGGTGTAGGTTTACACTCGATTAACCACGGCTATCAGCCAATCAGAATCGAGAACCGGACCACACAGTGTTTGCTTTTTAAGTGCAAGGAAGCACACACCCAGAGAAAATGTCTGAGAGAGAAATACAGTACTGCAGCACTATGTTCTCTTCTCCCTCAAAGGTGCTTGTCCCACAAGAAACAGATGAAAGTAACAATTAGCAACAATTCTGGATCACATCTCCCAAAGACAGCATCATATCTCTCAAAGGCTAAAAAGGTCTGCACACCTTGGCAGGATTTGTTTGCAGGTGCGTCCATTATCAAATGTCAGCTTCCACATTTATTCATCATGGTTCATTCATAGTTGTAGCGGTATTGTGCTGCTCCGTTCTTTGAACAGAACAGAAACATCTCAACCAGATACAAAGCCATCATAACTCAAACTGCACGTTCACTACATCTGTCACCTTGATCTCCAGGCCTTCTCCGTCAATCCCAAACTTCTTCATGAGCGGAACAGCAGTGGCTTTGAGGAGGTCCACCTAAGGGCAATAGGATAGAATACTTTCCTCATGACTCATATAAAAGTTAACATAGCACACACACACACACGCACACACACACGCGCACGCACACGCGCACGCACACACACGCACACACACACACACTTAAAATGGCACACGTGCACAACGCTGATGGCGAGTTAAAATAAAGTTAAGACGCCATCTGTCTGACTGAACAGTGACACTTTTAGAGTCTCACTGCAGATGTGGCGCCTCTCTAGATGCTTGTTAATCGAGAGTAACAGTGTTCACACATCACTGCTGTGACGAGTTCAGCTGTGTTTGTGATTCCATCGCTAAAAAACAGTAACAAGCCCACATATTTAAAGATGTTTTTGATTGAATCACTGTTCATAGTTCAGCTTTTTAAAATTCTTGTAGTGCATTCTGTCTCAGCACTGTGACAGCACACTTGTATGCCTACGAAAAAACCAACCACATCAGCCATTGGCGATGATCAAGCATACTGACAGAGGCAGGCAGGCCATAAAACCAATTCTTTGGGTACTATTAAACTCTCTGTAACTGAAGCATTGTGTTTGCTAAGGGGTCCTTCACTGAGCATTAGGATGACATGCTACAAACACATTTCGTCCACAAGGGGGCATCAAGAAGACTTGACTCAAGATCCTGATGGTAAACAACTTCGGGACATTTTGCAGATGCTTTTCCAATAAAACTTAGCAGAGCAACAAATCAAGCTAGAGTGAAGAGTTGAGTGCACTACTGAAATAGGGTTAATTGAACTTGCTGGATACATAGCGATGTGCAAAGCAGGGGCAGTTTATTAAAATACAGCTCCAGGCCACTTAATTCTAAAATCACCAGAAATGAAACCCCATTGAAAATGAATGGGGTTTTATTTCTGGTAAGATAGAATTAAACTGGTGAGTTAACACCAAAACGTGGCATGGAAATCTACAGGGTATATTGAAGAGTGAAGGGTGGGTCACCAGGTCAACAAACAAGAACAGCTGACAGCAAAGCATCAAGGATATCTGTGCTTCCATAACTCCCATGTACTGTTTCTGCCATTGACTTGACATGTTAAACACATCATGGCAGTTATTAAGACGGAGAGAACCAACCAAGTATTGAACGTTGCATGATATGTAGATAGTACCACATTTCAACTGATTTGATGTGACCTGAATATTGCTGAAGAAAGTTGTGATTTTATCACAATATTCTAATGATGCGAATTCCCCAATTCATGGGTTTTTTGAGCTGGAAGCCCAAAATATGCAAAAATAAACAACTGAATAATTCGAATAGTTAAAAACTGGACCATGGATCTATAATCCATGATAGTTTAACATTATTGATGGAATTATGGAAATTAATAAACTTTTTCATGATATTCTAATAAAGTGGCCTGGAGCTGTATATATTTCAGGAGATGTCCACAAAAGAGTGCCTTACAAAAGTCCAGAGAAGACCCTGGATGACCCTAAAGTCTGTTGCTTTGTTACACTACTGCAGATCAACAAGTACAGTGTCTGCCGGACTGATTATATAAGTGAAAGTGAGCTGAAAGTCCACACCACAGCACGCGGTGCACACAACAAAATGACCTTTATGTTTAACCTGATGCAATAGGGTTGCCAGACTGGTGGTACAGTACAGGGCAGTAGCATCCTCAAGGTACCTCAGTCAGAGGTGGTCAAAGTAAAAGCAGAAGTAAATTCATGGTGTAAGTGCAACAATAGCCGTTACACCCGTTATTCAATTGTACCTAATGAGGTGGCAAGATGTTGATGTTGCTGTAAAAAACGAAAACACTTAAAAAGTAAACTCCCAAATTTCTAGTTTTACTTTAGTTAGTGCTGACAGTTGTTGATGGTGTGCTGATAACTGGATGGCTATATTGTCAATGCTGAAGAGTCTGCAATCCCAGCAGAGGTTTTTTTAGGCAAGGTGCAGTAATTTACAGCTCCAGGCCTTTTTATTAGAATACCATGAAAAAGTTGATTTATTTCCATAATTCCATCAATAATGTTAAACTGTCGTGGATTGTAGATTCATGGCCCAGTTTTTTAACTATTCCAATCATTATTTTTTTTCTTTTTATATACGTTGGCCTTCCAGCTCAAAAAACCCATGAATTGGGGATTTCGCATTATTAGAATATTGTTATAAAATCTAAATCTTCTTCATCAAAATTCGGGTCACATTAAATCAGTTGAAATTTGGTACTTTCTACATAACATGCAATGGTCAATACTTGGTTAGGACATTCTCTGTCTTCATAATGGCCATGATGCGTTTAACATTGAAGTCAATGGCAAAAACAGTGCATGGGAGTTATGGAAGCCCAGATATCCTTGATGCTTTGCTGTCAGCTGTTCTTGTTTGTTGACCTGGTACCCCACACTTCACTCTTCAATATACCCTGTAGATTTCCATGCCACGTTTTGGCGCTAACTCACCAGTTTAATTCTAAATAACCAGAAATGAAACCCCATTGAAAATGAATGGAGTTTAATTTCTGTTGAGTTAGAATTAAACTGGTTCAAAACTTCAACAAAACTTAATTTTGCCATCACTAGAAAGCACCCCAGCTCCTTGACAGAAAGATTGGCTTAAAATAGAACCAAACAGCATGTTTGACCCGCATCCCTCAGTTTGCTACTGGTTGTTTGCTTCTCTAGAAAGTGGGAGGAGTTCCCGATTTTTCAGGAGCTCAGAAACAATATTTGTATCTGCCTGACTAGAAGCAACACTGAGGGTGTTGTGTCACTAGGAGGGCGTTGTCTGGCTATTTCTTTCCATTATCTGTAGCTTCAGAACAAATTAATACCCTAGCGTCTAGCTCATTCACTGGTTGACGTTGATTGCTCTTCCAGATGCAGAATCCAGATTCTATGCAAGAACCGTGGCCTCATGTACAGACCTTCGTAGATTTCCTACTGAATCTTTACGCAAGTAAAAATCTTCAGTAATTTTCAAAAAAGACACATTTGCACCTAAAATGTTAAATGTATCAGTCCATGCAAAACAGTCCAGCGGATTGGTGAATTGATCATGCACTTTTGAGTAAAAGCATGAAAATTGGTACACATATACCTTTTCCTATGCTTATTAATATAAGCGTTGGAGGCGTCGCGAAAAATGAAGAATTTTCAAGATGGCCGCCAAATCCAATATGGCCAACCCAAATTAATGAAACTACCTGACACGTTGTTGTAAAAGCATGAAAATTGGTACATATATCCTTCTTGATATGCTGATTAATATTAGCATTGGAGGCGTAGCGAAAAATTATGAATTTTCAAGATGGCAGCCAAATCCAATATGGCCAACCCATATTAACGAAACTACCTGACACTTTGTAGTAAAGGACTGAAAATTGGTACACATGTCCTTCTTAATATGCTGATAAATGTTATTGTTGGAGGCGCCACGAAAAATGCTGTATTTTCAAGATGGCCGCCAAATCCAATATGGCCAACCCATATTAGTGAGAAACCATCATGCACTGCATCATAAATGCCTGAAATTTGGTAAATACATACTCTATGATGTATTAATGTTAGAAATGGAATTGTTGCGTAAAACCAAAATTGAAATGTTCAAAATGGCCACCAAATGAAATATGGCCGACCCATATAACAGGAATTGTATAGCAGATGAGTGAATCCATTATGCACGTAGTAAAAGCATGAAAATGGTTACACATTTCCTTCTTTTTCAGCTGATTATTAGATGTGAAAAACACAAAATTTTCAAAATGGCCGCCAAATCCAACATGGCCAACCCATATTAACTACCGGGCACTTTGTGGTAAAAGCATCATAACTGGTAGCCTACGCAGTTACATATTTATGTGCAGATTAATATTAGGAATGGAGGTATGAAAAAAAATTGATTCAGAATTTTACAGACAAATCAAACATGTTTGACCCATATTAGTGAAACCACCATGCACTTTGTAGCAGGAGCATGCAATCAGCACACATATACTTCGTATAATAATGTATTGATATATATTGATATGTATAATAATGTAGAAGGGTTCACGTGAGAAGTGCGTGAACGCACACAGACACACACACACACACACACACACACACACAAGTAATAGTCCTAAAAAAGATTACTCTGGAAGTGATCCTAACATAGCCTAATTTCGAAACATCAAACCCTACCCTACTAATGTTATATATAGATATGTAGTGTTACATATTGTGCTACAGTACATTAGTGAAACCACGAAAGCATGAAAATACATGTATCTTTTTATTGTGTCATCATCAAAACATCAAAAGAATTTTCAAGATGGCCCCACTTCAAATATGGCCAACCCATAGATGTATAAATGGGCATAAAATATCCTATATTTATCTCAGTATAAATTTCTCTGTACTTGTAGTAGAAACATATTTGTAGTCTTTGATGAGTCAATAAATAGTTTAGTCACATTTTCAATGGATTTGAGCCATTTATCATTGAAATAAATGTGCACAACCTTCATTCAAGTACTGTAGGTAACAAAACAAAATCTTGTCCCCCCTCAACATGGGGGTTAAATCAAATCTTATCAACTTCACCTTGCATATGTTGCATAGTTTGCATACCTTGAACTACAAATACAGAAATGGGGGTTCACCATAAGCCAAATCTTGCACACCATTATTATAGCCAAAAAAAATGAATCCTAATACTGTACAGGTAAACTTTCACTCAAGGTTACTCAAATTTACATACCCAGAGTTGACTGCACCAACTGTACCATTCACCATTTATTCAAAGTTTGTGTGTATCTTTTAATTAGGCATTGTTGGCAGTTTGATTGATGTTGGCCATGGGATATATTACAACCTGGGGAATCCCATGCTGCTTTGCACACTTTCTGATCTGAAAGACAGCATGGATTCCATCCCTCAGAAATTGCATATGTAAACTTCAGAGTATCTCATTTGTGAGATCAACTGGTGTTAACCAGGCAAGACATACCCATACAACATGCATGGGACAGGATTGCAGTTTGTTTGAAAACCTTGAAGTACAGCTAGAAATAGTAATTAATTATTGGTTTCTTTTCTTAACCATGTTTTAACCATGTCCATGAATTGACAAATCTTGACCCTTTTGAATTTGTGGTCATGAGAGGCATATTAAACAAAGGGCCTATGAAGTCGTCACTAACTGCTAGAGGTACTGTATATCCCACAATATGCCTGGAGGATTAATGTATATGGGTTGGCTACATTTGATTTGGCGGCCATCTTGAAAATTCGGGTTTTATTTGCTATGCCTCCATTTCAAATATTAATCAGCATATCAAGAGGTAAATGTGTACCATTTTTCATGCTTTTACTACAAAGTGGGTGTTAAATTCATCAATGGTTCCATTAATATGGGTTGGCTAGATTTGATTTGGCGGCCATTTTGAAAATTAAACTTTCTTTGCAATGCCTCCATTTCTTTTATTAATCAGAATATAAAGAAGTAACTGGGCATCCATTTTCATGGGCTTACAACAAAGTTTCAGGTACAGTAGCTTCATTAATATGGGTTGGCCATATTGGATGTGGCGGCCATCTTGAAAATACAGCATTTTTCGTGGCGCCTCCGAAGATAACATTGATCAACATATTAAGAAGGACATGTGTACCAATTTTCAGGCCTTTACTACAAAGTGTCAGGTAGTTTCATTAATATGGGTTGGCCATATTGGATTTGGCGGCCATCTTGAAAATTCATAATTTTTCGCGGTGCCTGCAATAGTAATATTAATCAGCATATCAAGAAGGATATATGTACCAATTTTCATGCTTTTACATCAACGTGTCAGGTAGTTTCATTAATTTGGGTTGGCCATATTGGATTTGGCGGCCATCTTGAAAATTCTTCATTTTTCGCGACGCCTCCAACGCTAATATTAATCAGCTTATCGAGAAGGATATGTGTACCAATTTTCATGCTTTTACTCAAAAGTGCATGATTAGGCCCTTTTGTGTGTCTAATCCGCCGGACTATGTGGTATGTCCAATTTCGCACGAAATTTACTACACATGCACTTTTTCATCTGAAGTATTTGAACATCTGAAAATTTGTGTGAAAACTAAATTACGTAGCTTTTTTTGTGGGTAAACAAGTTTTGTACATGAGACTAGGGATGCACCGATACACATTTTTTCACTTCCAATCCGATCCCGATATCTAAATTTGGATATCTGCCGATACCGATACTACTCCGATCCAATTCCAAAACTACATAAATGCATCGGTTTCATCTTGAGGTAGGCCCAAGTAGACTATTTAGTCAGGAAAGGGAGTCAGAAGAACAGGAAAACAATTAATAGGTAAAAAGTAGCAAGTAAAAAGTAACAATTCCATCCTGAAAAATGATATGCTAGTTATATGATTTCAAATTTACATTACGCCTGGCTCAAAGTGAGTATCAGGAAAATTCTGATATTTAGGGAAAATTCCGATCCGATCCGATCTTTGAATTATGTTGATATCTGAACCCGATACCGATATCCCATCCCTACATGAGACCCCAGCTATATTAATTAAACCAGAGAAGGAGAGACTCACGGATGGGTCCTTCTGGTCGTTGGTGACACCTTTCAACACGGCCCTGAGGGAGTTCTTCATGAAAGGAGCCAGCATGATGAGGGCCTCCAGGTAGTAGCCCACCGACCGCTGAGTGTTACATTCGTGCTCAACAGAGCCTCCATACAGCAGACCCGGTTGGTAGAACAGCACAGTACCTGAGGGATGGACGTCGAGGACAACGTTGACTTATGGGTGAAATTCTCATGAAGGACCAACTGAGCTTGTTGCTGGTTATGTACAGACAAGGAAGGCGGCCCCAAGTCCTGCTTATGCAGTGAAACGTCAACACGTCTTGGGTCCCTGGTTGAATGTTGTAAGGGTTTTGGTGTGTTTGTGTGTTTGTGTTTACACCAATCTACCTTTGAGTGGCCACTGCTATTGGAGCCAACAAGGATGGGGCCCTAAATCCTGGACCCTACATAGTTTGACCTCTTTTGCTGGGATACTGCTTTTGTTACTTGTAAAAGTGTAAAAAACATTTCCTCACTGACAAGTTAAGGTCAGGGATCGCTTTAATTATTTACTGTTAGGGGTAATATGAATGGAAGTCAATGGGAGGGCCACTCACCAAGCTATAAGGAGAAGTTATCTCTCTCTGTGTGTGTGTGTGTGTGTGTGTGTGTGTGTGTGTGTGTGTGTGTGTGTGTGTGTGTGTGTGTGTGTGTTATATCCAGGAGCTTCAGAGCAAAATGTACCTGTTTGATTTATTTCAATCCGGGTTCCGTTGGTTATCTTGTCCAACAATCTTATAAAACTTGCCTCAAAATCTGTGGAGTAAACATGCATTAGCTAATGAAATTGAAATTGGCTACATGTCACATGTAAACACGACACAGCTGCTGATGTTTAATGTGCTACACTTTGGATGTATTTGATCACATATGCCAGAGTGTGTCAATGCAACAGCTGCGAACGTTATGAAAACTTAAGTGGCAATCGTATCATGCACGTGTCGACAACATTTTTTTTAACTTCACTTTTCACACGTCTCACCAGCAGGCTTTGACGTCGTATGCTCGTTTAAAAACCAGCGTTGGTACCTTGTCATGTAGTCATATACGTTCTCTAACAAACCCGACCAATACACAATAGGTGACATGGCGTACGTGTGTGAAAATACTTTGCTAAGATACAGCTATGACAGAGATCTTAGGGCTTGATTTTGAACAAATTACATCTGGAAGTAGCCTACACGAGTGATATTGCAACGACGTCACAAACTTCTCATACCGTGCTAGCGAGCTAGCTGTTTCTTTAAACTTACCTCGTAACCCTGGATTGTCATCTTTGGATCTTATATTTCGTATTTTAACCCGCTTACCACTTAGCGTTGATAAAACCAACCTTTGTCTAAAAAAATTACAACCCTCGTAAGTGAGCCCGTGGCTTGCCATGTTGTTGTTTCTGCATGAATATCCACGTGTTTCCCAGGAGCTCTGATACTGAGGGTGAAGGGTTAAACTACGGCTGGCGGGGAGGCTCAAAAAAAAGAAATTGTAGATAGGACAAGGCGTAAATGACATCAACCACTGGGTGACGCTACAGTTTCATTTCTTGTTTTTAAACAGGGGCCTTTCTTTCCATTTTCCCCTGAAGGAATAAGGAAATTGAGAAAGGCAAACATAGTGGTCCCGGGGAAGAAAGATAGAAAATAATTGAAAAACAAAAGGAGAGACGAACAATGCAGGAAGAGATAATTTTGTTTATGATTTGGGACAGAGGACTTAGGGCTAATGCCTAGTAATGTCTTGTAACTAGTACATCCAGGACCGCTGACAGCTTTCGTGGGGCCCCAGGTCTATGGGAGTGACGTAACTCTGTTATTAGATGGCTCTGTGGGGCCCAAGACAAAGTCATCTGAATGGCCCCCTACCATACAATGTAATGGTATTTCCCTGGGCTCGGGACAACCCACTTGTCCCCCCATGTCGGTGGGCCTGCGTATATCCTACAGCATAGGCTATTTATATGCCAACATCCAGTAAATTAAATATCAGTCTATCAAAATCTAAACGAAAATTGTTAATGTTAACTTTCATGTTTCAACCCAGAAAATCAAAAAGATACCATCTCCTTTTTAAAAACGAAAATTCTGCACACATCATCCCCACAATTAGGCCCCTCATAAACAGTCAGGCTCTTCCCTTGTGGTTCCTCTGGCAATGATATATGTGACGGAAATCCTGTTAAGTGAGCCAGTTCATCTAACCCATCAGCCCTACAGAACAAATTGCTGTGCTTGTCCGCAAACAGTTTCTATTTCCACAGTAGGTTTCAGCTTAAGTGGGGAAGTGAGTGTTTCCTCCGACTGCTGGCCACCCATTATCAAACCCAGAGCATTATGGAGAGCAGGAAGTCTCCTTAATGTCTTGAGTTTGGCACTGTGGTTTTCTTGTGCAAGTCAGTTCTCCAAGCCCATGTCCTTTTCTTTATCCTCTCTCTTTGTTGCCAACTTAGTAAGTTTTATTGTATAGTGTACTTCATCTTAAAATGTGATGTATCTGACAAGTAACACTGTTTTGAAATCCACTTTGAAACAGACAAATGACCTCATGTCAAAAGGCCTTTTCCACATAGGCCTACAGTACATCCCATGTGTAGTGTGAATGTTAAATGGGTGTCCAACGTGAAGCAGACTTAAAGGGACACTGTGTGAGATTTTTAGTTGTTTATTTCCAGAATTCATGCTGCCCCTTCACTAATGTTACCTTTTTCATGAATACTCACCACCACCATCAAATTCTAAGTATTCATTATGACTGGAAAAATTACACTTTTCATACATGAAAAGGGGGATCTTCTCCATGGTCCGCCATTTTGAATTTCCAAAAATAGCCATTTTTAGCTGCAAAAATGACTGTACTTAGACCATACTAGAAAATATGTTTATTACTTAGTAAACTTACTTAGTAAACATGTTAAAATCAAATTTGGCAATAGGCAGCCCAATTTCAATAGCAGTATAGTTGCATACCTTTTTTGACCATTTCCTGCACAGTGTCCCTTTAAACTTAGTCCACAACAAGGGCAAAGAAAAGGACACACTTTTGGAGAAACTTGAACACTTTGTGTTCTTTGGGAGACACATTGACCACTTAGCAGACGACAACACCACATTTAAAAAAATGTTTTACCTTTATTGCGATAGGAGAGTGCGAGAGAGGAAGCAAGTGGGGAGAGAGAGATGGAAGGATCGGCAAAGGACCCTATGACTATACAAATGTACCTGACACACGGAGCATCAAATCTGTATAGAAATTGTTTTCCTGCAATAGTAAAGGAAAAATTAAAGTAATTTTAGTGTTTAAGTTTTAAAAAGTGACAACCAACCCCAGGCTCCCCTAATGGTGTTATAATGCATTGGCCAATGCTATCAGATTCCTCTTTTGCCCTGATGCTGTAGATTATCACCAAAGCAACCAAACCCCTGTTGACGGTTATTTCCTCTGACAAGTCAGCAAAAAAGCAGACACATGCTAATCATTCATCCCATCACTCAAGAGACTGGTGAAGTTAAGATTCTGTAAGTTCCTGTCATTTTACTCAATTACAGCACTCATCAGTGTTAAAAACAAACCGCAGCCTAACTGTGCTGTACACAAAACTATGAGGTGAAGTAGAGCTTCCCACATGGTGAACTACTGAATTTCAGCAGATTTGTTCTAGTGGGACACACAAAAGGCTGTAAATGAACTACTCAAACATTTTACAAAAGATCAGGTACCTTTAAAAACAGGTTTCCTGTCTGATGTGTTAAGCAAGACTATCCAATTTCAACCTACTACATTGTTTCTCACGGGTCTTCAATGCACACAGATTGGACAACTACAGGGCCATGCCAATATACACCCTTACTGATTTTGTGAACCATTTCAAACCATGGATTGCTCCTTTGCTAAAAGATTACATGTAGGCAGTTAGTTAAAAAGTTGCATCGCTGTCCATGCACCATAGTTTGATGACAATGAAGAGGTCATTTCAATGGCTTTATTGTTGCATCATGTTTGCATAAATTTCCCTTTCTGTGAAAAGGAAACTGAATTCTCTGCACAATGTTTTCAACATTAGATTCAAGTGTGCAACACAAGAAAACCAGTCAGCGAAAGACATGGACATTTTTTTGTAAATGAATGTCATTCAAGCTTTTAATTAATTGTCACCCCAGAATTGCAAGCAAAACCATGTCTGTATGAGTGATATCACAGTGCCAATGTCGAACCATTTCATAGTCTTTGTGGCCAGGCAAGTAAGCTTACAAAAAAGTGGTAGCTACAAGGTGCTGTTTGTGGGTACCATGCCTTCCTACACCAAGACTTTGGCCATTAGTATGTCCTGAACTTGTTTTTGGTTCAAAGCCATTCAATGAAAACTCTTCATAAGGTGGTCACTGACAAATAAAAATATGACTACAGCATGGTTAGATTAAAAAAAATATATCAGGAAGCACTACATCAATGGAAAATATAAAGCTAATGTTTATTAGCAATTAATGATATTTATTCCAGTGACATTGCATTTAGTCTGGAATGAAAGCATTTAACATGCTCAAAAATACTAACAAATGTATCTAAACAAGACTCTTACACAGATATGGAATAAAAAAAATGTATCAAAATAAATTTTAAATAAATATTCCTTTTTTCCATCCTCTGAAAGGAAAAACAATCCATCTTTGGTCCAAATGATTGTGACTGGTGAATCTCTGCTGGCATTCCTCCGCAGGAGATTTCCTGTAATGACGCACAAGACAGCAGTTTGTCAGTATGTTTTATACAGTAGATACTCAACTAGGGATGGGGTATTGACAAAAGGTTCACGATTCGATGCTCATCACGATACACATACCGCGATGCATTGTGATACATGTATTATTCCGATACAGTGTATTTGATTTTAAATGTGTAGTAGGCCTATGACCAAGTCATTACAATAAAGGCTTTTGAACTTTTTGTTGTAAAGGAGAGGATCCCCTTCCTTTTGCTTATTGACATTGGAAGTGTTGAATTAACACTGTAGTTTTTGTGTCTACCAGTCTGACAATATGACAGCCTGCAACTAGTATTTATTCTACTGAGCTGAAGCAGAAGAGCTGAGGGAGCTGGTGAAGAGAAGATATAGTCAATGGTGAAGAGTAGGGATTTCTTCTCCAAGTCGAAGGAGAAAAGAGGGCCCACATGCATGCCACCTCTGGGTTTCCTCCCCACCCCTCCCTCCTTCCCTCCCCAGTTTCCTGTTGATCCAGTGAGCTTGGCCAGCACACGGAAACTTCGGCAGGCCAGTCACGCTTCCCAAAGCCTGCTGCACCGGATATGGACACAACTTTTCAGGGGATAAAAATAATCTTTAGTGCACAGCTGTGACCGTGTGTAACGGTTGAGCTGTTCCAATGTTATCAATTTCATAATAAGTCAGCAAACCCACGAAACATTGCTGATTCATGAAAGCTGGAAGTGCACTACAGCTAAAGACGGCTGACATAGTATGGTGAAAATTAAAATTGAACATTTGACATTTGTTGTTATTCAGTAGAGTCAAAATAGGCTTTGTAAAGCCTTGTGACCATTCACTTGAAGATGTGGAGTGTCAGAGATCTGTGAGACAAGGTCGGTAAAGAGAAGAGTTGTGTGGCGGGCATGCAATCCAACTATGTGGATGTTACTAAGGTAATTTCATTCAAGTTATTAACTTCCGTATAGAAGAATGGTGCTTTGTTTTCTTAGTTACGACAGAGAACATCTTTCACCTGGCCCAGATATTACTCAGCCAGCTTCATGGAATGCCCACCAGGAAATACAGTGTTAATATGCCATCTATCATACGTGTGTGTGTGTGTGTGTGTGTGTGTGTGTGTGTGTTTTACACTGAAGATGTGATGAAATATCAAGGAAGTGGGTGACACCCACCTTATTATCTCTACAGGAGATTACAGGAACGAGGCTCCCTGAAAGGGTTGCTGCCAGTGGGCACCCCAACCAATAGGGCATCTTTGGTGGCATTCTGGAGGCAATATTGCTGCAGCTCTGCTGCGGCTTGAGATACCTGTATTAGTATGGAAAGGTAACTGGAGTTAAGCTGGATGTGAGCCTGGGGGTAAATGTCATTTGAGGTGGGCCTGGTGGTATAAAAAACACACATGGCCTATGCAAGTTCTTCCTCAGTAGTTGTAAAAGCAAAAGTTTTGAACATGATTATTTTAAAATATCTCCTAAACAGCATATTGTGTCATCTGTGGCAGCTTCACCTGAAGTTAGCGCGAGTGAGCACCACTCCATGTCAAGATCAAAGCCTTGTCTTTGAATAGGCTAACATAATACTGAAATTGCCTAGGCTTTACTGTTCCCTGTAATCATGTTGTAACCGCGGCTATTTTGAGCTTGTAAGTGTATGGCTCCAGTAGGCTACCACGGACAAATACATGGATTTGTGACTAGTTGCGTTTTTATTTCAGATGAACGAGAAACGCCATCCAAAAATCTGCTGTATGTGGGTATACCCTCAAACTGCAGTTCACATAGTTGCTCCTGTAGTACTTCATGGAAAAAATAAGCCAGTTGTTTTTACGCAGCGCAGTGGAAAGATTGGACACGGACGAATTCGAGTTCATTTTTTGTTTTGTTTGGATGCATCGTAGGTCTGCGGCTAAGCAGACTATTCCACAAAGTATACAAAGAGTTAAAAACTTACTTTAATTCTCTCTACGCTAGCCTCGAGTCGCAGTTGTTCAACAAGTCGACGCATGTTGGTCAAGTTGGAATTAGACGACATTCTTCTGTTCGAAGCCTACTTCTTCGCTTGGGACGAGAAGCTTGATGCTTTCTGAAGACACGAATGGAACAAGGCTGTCACTTTGACTTCTCAGTTTTGGTGACGAAGAATGCCAAGGTTTGGGGAAGCAGCTTGTGCACGCGCGCACCGCTTGACGTGGTCAGAGAATGACTTGCTCCTGCCCTCTAAAGACAGAAAAGTTATATGCGAAATGAATGCATTCCCCAACCTCTTTCGCGGGGGTGGCTCCAATTTGAGTTGATGTGGTGATGCTCGCTTTGCCTTGCCCTTGATCAAGCCGATACACGCAGACGCAGCTACTATGAAGAACCAATTGGAGTCACATTATATAATTTACAATTGAGTGGCATTATGAAATATTACCAACTTGAAGTGAGGGTAGCCCCTGTGCCAGACCACAAGTTTGCAAAAATAGTCAGGGGTTTTGGCCAAATGTTTGAGACCCTAATTTAGGGGTAATTTGAAAATATAGTTGTAGCAGTAGTCCACCCTTGGTAGCAGCTTGTCCTACGTGCACACTGGTCTGTGGACCTTCATCAAACCCCTGTCTGCAATAGCGCCGTATCTTATTTTCAACAAACTATGATCTCATTTCATTTTCTCATTGTAGGCTAGTAGGCCTAAGTGGCACACTGTGAAGACGGAACTGGGGACATTGTGTTTGATAAGCCTTAATCCAGACAGGTTCCTCCTATCAAAAATCAACACCCTGCCTTTGGCATGAAGTGAATACAATTTTACGCATCTTCATTGGGCGGTCATACTGTACAGATTTCAGATAAACGCCACCTGGTGGTAGATAACCCCTAACGCATTTGATATAGGGTATGTGGGACACTACTCATCATCTAGCAGCTGACAGGTGTTTCACAGTATGAGTAGGACAGTACTGAGTACTTGTATGGAGGAAAGACCTAGCAAGAGCACATGTATCTCTATCTTTTATTTGGTGCAAACTGACAGATGAGTTCCAAACTTGTTGGCCGTTGGGCCTACTTCAGGCGACTCTTGCATAGAGACAAGGAGTAGTATGGTGTTTAGTAATTTAAAAACCCTTTATTTTAACTGGGGTACATAACTAAAAACGCCAACCGGTTTCAACCTCACAGGGTCTTCATCAGGGCGTGTTCAGGGCGCTGAAGTAGGCCCAACGGCCAACTAGTTTGGAAGAATGGACTTTGGCGTTTAACTTCAAGAGCACCTGCATTGGAGTACACTGTCTAACAAAGAAGAGCGCTCAGCATCTCCCCCTTACTGACAGATGAGTTATTGCGTTTGCATCAAATAAAGCATCTTCCTCCAACATGATGCATCCGTCAACAATTCATTCCATCAGTAAAATCAAGGAGACATAGCAAATTAGTGTACCGAACTATAAAATGTATTTTTATTTTTTTATGATATCATTTACAGCAGTTGTAACAAACAATGCCATCTGTGATCATTAACCAAACATAGCCAACCAACAAACCAAGTGACGAATATAATAAAAGATTTGAAGGCAGCCACACTGTAAATTTTCCAGTGTTCATTCAATAGAGTAGAACAAACTAAAAGTGTGTTAAATTCGACCCTTGGTGTTGAATTAACACTGCACAATTTACCTATAACTTCTCTACAAACAGAATCTCAAGGGCAGTTCATGATGACGGAGCCAATCTTGGAAGTCGAGTCTCAAGAATTACATTGAAGCGCTGACTAGTTTGTTTGTTTATAAATGGACATACGGTAGTCATCAAAATCTGTCTGTTTTTTTGGAATTTATTCCATCAGAACATGTACACAGAATAAAGAATATAAATAAGATTAAGGCAATTGTGGTAACAATATTGAAGCCTAATAATACTAACAGACTGTACTGGACACTAGGCTGGTGAGGTTTCTACTGTAAGAGACATTTACTCTAAAAAGCCAGTGGATCACCATTTGTAAATCATCTTCTAAATGTCTGCACTATGTAACTATAAATAGATATATTTCATACAGTAATATGATTCCAATTTTAAACCTACTGTTGTTGTCTACAATTATGTGGAAGGGATCATTTTCTTTCCGTTTCACTTTCCAGTTCTTTCGCATCAAAACATAGCAGCCAGTTCTAGTAAAACATTTAATTCAGCCCGGTCATATCATTTCTGATAGTGCCTGTTAATCTGATGTTAAAAAATAGAATATGACGCTAAACATCTTTTGGGATAATTCACTACACTATTCTGACAAAAAAGCAATTCAAAAAGTCTTTGGCCAAGAATGAGAAAGGATCACTACAGTTGTCTTATAGACCTTATTCATTACTTATTTGATTGTGAATTATTTGCTGTTATTTGTGGTAATTGGCAATATGCCAACAACATCATCCCAAAATTGACACCAATAGACACAAACAAAATATTGTAAACAGAAACCCCAACGACTGTGTGGCATGCAGCTGAAAATGGCATCTAACAACAGTCATACGCGGATGTGCAATCCCTGCACAATTGTGTAAAAAGATAAAGAAATGCTCAAGGTGACTGACGCACAACATTTTGAATTAATTTAACACCAAAAAGAGACTTAAAAATACCATACCTGACCGTCCTTGCCCTCTTTAATACTTGAAATTAAATATGTATTCAATGACACCAAAAAAAGTGAAAACTGCAAATCTAAAAGAAAGAAGTTTAACCATGGCTTGAAAAATGCATTTCTGGCTGTGCGGTATATTCCCCCACCAACCGAACCAAGACAGCCCCTGTTCAGAAGTACCCCGTAATGCTAAGTGAAACCATTGGCTATGGATTATAGCCTCTTAAAACCCCACACTGCAAAGTCCTACACAATCAGTATGAGGTGCACACACTCAAGTGTCCACACATACATACCCAAAGCTAGGGATGCCTTATACGCCGCTGATCGCATGTTCCATCTGAAAGTTTGATATGTGCATTTGTTTGTCTGCACATGTGTCCTTGTGTGTGTCTGTGTGTGTGTGTGTATGTGTGTGTCCAATCTGTCCAGGTGTGTGTGTGTGCATGCACACACGTTTGTGTCTGTACTGTATATACTGTACTGGTCCATTTTTTCTTCTTTTTTTAAGTGTGTTTATCAGTCATCATCAGTCATCAATGAAAGTGAGACGACCGGGTCCTTCATTCTTCATCCATCGGCGGTAGCGTTTCCACCTAGAGTCCTGCGCCATTTTCACCTTCATCTCCTCCTCCTGCTCCAGTTTATATACCTACCAACAACACAACACACTCATTACATTATATTGCATTTAGCAGACATGTATCTAAGGCAACTCACAAAAACAGGACATAGACAACACAATATAAGTGTGGAGAAGCACAGTGTACAGCAAAATACAATGAATAGAACTTTATCAGCTTGTTTGTCTGCCTCCTTCACCCCCACGACGGGACGCTCTGGATTTTCGTATCCCCATGGCATTTCTTCGCTGCTTCTGTCGTGGTTTTGCTCATCTCTCCACCAACAGAAACACTCCATTTCATCATTCATCAATTTGTTGTGTCCCTGTATGTGTGCATTTCTGTACATGTTTTTATTTTTATGTTATATGGTCTGTAAAGCATTTATTAATAATAATACATCGGACACTCAAAGGCGGTTTACAGACCATATAACATAAAAATAAAAAAATAAATATTAATAATAATAATAATAATAACAATAATAATGTAAGAAAGGCACCACCACCATCAGCGCTGGGCGCTGAAAATCACTGGGGAGATGATGAAGGAAGCTGAAGGCTAATCTAAAACCAAAAGACTAAATATCATGCAAGATTATTATAGGACCTGTTTTACAAAGAGGGATATGGAAAGTTGCGACTTGTATGAAATGTGAAGTGCAACATATGCACAACTATGTAGACTAAAGTTCCACAGCTTAATAAAGGCATGCCAGCAAAGAGCATGAGGAAGTTATAGACTACTAGACGTCGTAGACGACTAGTTATAGACTCCTCAACACAGAGACCAAAACACACCTATAACAAGAATCATGCCAGTAGAATAGAGTTGCCCTACAACCCAGGCCTCATGAGAGCCAAACTGGTACTGTTCTTACCATGACACCAAACACCCAGGGCCGCATCCATGACAGTCAGAGCAAACTCACAACCCCAGCGATAATCACACCTTCCCTACACAAAGTGCACCAGTGTTCTTCACACACTGGCAGTGGCCCATCATCACTTTACCAAAGAGTTGCGCCACCGGGACTCAAACCCAGACCTTTGGTGGTACCAAACTAGCCTGGTTCACACCAGACGGTGTGTGTTTAGCTTTGGCGCCCCCTGGCGGAGCAGAGCTCTGCACACACTACCGTCTGGTACACAGCCATAGAGCACGCTCCATCTCCAACCAGAAAATACACGAAGCATTTATTTCTTAAATATAAACGGTAACTCACATTGAGGAGTCACAAGACAGATTAGAGACTATATTGACTCTTTAAAGATTAACAGGAAGGTTTTTGAAGGAAGTTGTTGGTGAGGAGGCCGTGCAGAAGCAATACATTCTCAGCCTATTTTCCGGTTGGAGACTGAGCGTGCTCTATGGCTGTGTACCAGACGGTAGTGTGTGTAGCTCTGCTCCGCCAGGGGGCGCCAAAGCTACACACACACCGTCTGGTGTGAACCAGGCTAGTACCAAACAGGCTCTGACCTCTTCACTAAAGAGCCAGGCCCATTGGCGTGACAGTCAGAAGACACCCACAACCTTAGTGATAATCACTCCATCACGCATCTCCTACCACACCACCACACAATCTCACCTCGTAGTTCTCCTTGATCCAAAGCTGCCTCTCCAGGAAGGTCTCCTGCAGGTGGTCGTCCAGGCTGTCGAACTGCGCCTGGGACATCTTCATGTTCTTGCGGATGAGGTAGAGCTTCTCCTCCTCCCCGTACTCCTCCTTCTTCAGTGTGAAGCGGTACACCCACGAGCAGTACCACACCACGTACATGACCAGGTGATAGGGGAACAGTAGGAGTTTGCACAGCAGAATGTCCGAGATGTTGGGCTTCTGGTAGCCGCCCTTGATGTCGATCTTATTCTTGATGATGTCTCGAATGATCTCCTCTTCCTCCTCCCGTATCT
The DNA here is from genome assembly GCF_034702125.1 of Engraulis encrasicolus. Taxonomy (NCBI): domain Eukaryota; kingdom Metazoa; phylum Chordata; class Actinopteri; order Clupeiformes; family Engraulidae; genus Engraulis; species Engraulis encrasicolus. The sequence continues at coordinate 54,820,244 of NC_085867.1, forward strand.
CCTCTTTGGAGCGCCGGTTCTTGCCCTTCTCCTTGGGCCGATTGAGCAGGCCTTGCTTCTTGGCCATCTCAGTGGCCTGAATACGGTACTTAGGCATGGTGGACAGATAGTTTATGGCTTCAGTGTAGCTGCTCCACCAACTGTAATACTTTGGGCACACAAGCAGAGATAAGATAGGGTGTTCAGACAGGTAGGTTATGCCTACCTTACTAGTAGGCATACAGTAAGTAAGCAAGAGAATAAGCTGAAATATGATGCGCTATTAAAAGAGGTAGAAGGATCTTACTTGGAACACGGATATGGCGCACACGGTCACCAGGATCACAATTCTCACGTCCACTTTAGGTGCCAACCTTCTGCTGTAGTATGCATAGTAGTGACTGTAATACTCCTCTGGGTGGTCCAGCATGTAGTTATAGTCTTTCCTAGTTTCTTCATCCTATAACGATGAAAGGCAAGTGAAGGCAAACCAATGGTGAACAAACATTCTTGTGCCACGTATGCCAAAGCACTGTGACACATGTTACCATAGGACAATTCAAAATATTATGTGAAATTTGTTTGACTTGCGACCAAGAAAAGTACACTTACTTTAAGTGTTTCATAAGCTGTGGCAATAAGAAGAAATTTCTGATGGGCACTTTCTACGGTCTCTCCGGCGAGACCTGGGTCCCCATCTCGGTATCTATCCGGGTGATATTTTCTTGCCAGCTGCCTGTACGCTCGCGCTATCTCAGATTTTGTGGCTTCTCTTGACACGCCGAGAACATCATAACAGCTCTCCATCTGACAGTACAATCCTGGAACCAAGGCATTGGCAGAAGAAATTAGGCAGCAAAGAACTAAAACAATTTTAAACCAGTTCCCTTGTCGAAACGTATCAGCTATGGAAGCCGCCATGTCAGCATTCCGACACTGGCGCTGAAATGCGACGTCACGCAGTCCGAGAGTTCTGGGAAATGTAGGAAAAACCGCAACACCCATAACAGTATGTGATCACACTCAAGATGCATACACGGTGTAGCCCACTCTGTGGTGTAGCCTAATTCACTAAGTTGTTCAGTTACAGAACTGGCTGAGCAAGAAAATATTTATAGCAGCCAGGTTCTTGTTCTGCAGAAGTCAAAAGGAATTCACAAAAGGCAGTTATAACAACAAAGACTGGGGCACAGCAGACAAAGCGGCAAAGATAGCCTAGGCCAGGGGTTCCCAAACTTTACCATGATAAGGCCCCCCATTTACCAAACAAATTTGCTTTAGATGGTGTTAAGCATGTGTGATGGTAAACAAGTGAGTTTTACAAGAAAGTGCATCATCTGGCTAGTCAAGCATGGTAGTGGGACTGACATGGTTTGGGTATGTATGAATGCAGTCAACATTGGAAATCTGAATTACACATAAAGAAGCAGCATGCATGTCAACATGCACTGTGACTACAGAAGCAGATCATGATACTCTCTCTGCATAGGATTTCATTCAAAACTCACAGCCATCTATTTTAGCCAGGTGCAGACTCAAAATGTAGCCTCCAATTTCAATGTAATGAAAGGTTGAAACACACACCGACGACCTACCTTTTAATCCCTTTTCATTTCAAAATTAAAAAAAATATGAATGTAGTTGCTGTGAATACTTTTGTAAATATGATTTGTTTGTTTTTGTCAACTTTTTTCCACATGGGCATAATGGAATAATTTGGATTTTGACATTTGTAGCATTTGGAATAAGGCTGTAAGATAATAACATCTGGAAAAAGTGAAGTGCTGTGAATACTTTTCGGATTGACTGTATGTGGCTCTTTTGGGAACTATCTGGCGCTTACAATAAAACATCAATAAAACTTAACTGGACAGTAGCCTACACTCTAAAGGTGTTGAGCTTAATTGAAATACATTCAGTATTTTTAAAATGGTATGGCTCCTGACCCCTTTGCTAGACATTATAGAAAAAAAATTGAATGTGAAAAATAGACCTAACTTGACCAGATGTAATCTCATTGATTTTGAAATGACTGGATGTGATAAAAGGAATGGAGAGGATGACCTTAAATGTAGGCCCTGTAGACCTGAATTTCTTTCTGGTAGTAGTGCCAAGTATTAGGGGTCTATAATACAAGATTCTCAACAAATATTATACACATATGAAAATATTGGTGTGTGTGTGTCGCACTGTAGCCATTCATGTAGCATTAAGACATTTCAGAGAGAAACTAATGGGAGACAGTTTTCACCCAAGTGTGGGGTTCTCCCTATCCCCTCAGGTTCTGTGTCAGTCTGAAATGCAGTACTAGGGCAGACCTGGCCAGAGGATGTCATTAAGTTGTTGGCCACATATTTGTTACTCCTCTTGGATAAAGAAGCAACCAACAGTGACCTAACCTAGGGCTTAGTCTCAGATGTTGTTAGTGGACGTGACCTTTCTCTTCAGAAAGCAATTTGAGTTGGGGCAGTTCACAAACCAGATGTAGTACCATATAATTACCAGGCATGCAAACAGGTCAGGGGTGAAAAAGGTGACAAGAGCGCGGCGCGGCGCAGTGCGCGATGCGGCGCGGCGCAGTGCACGCGCGCAAACGCAGTGCACGCGCGCAAACGCAGGTGCACACGTGTGTGTTGTGCGCAGTGGATGATCTTGTATAACAGTCTCAGACTAGGGGGGAGAGGATTTAGCTAAAAAAGTCTTTAAATGGTGAATTTTGAGCATACTGTAGTTATTAGCGACCAAGGGACAGTGAACATGAGAACTGCCAACCTTACTCCATGACTTAGCTGTCATGTCTGATGGGGGGTTGGGTAGATAGCTTGATAAAATTGGTTTTTATCATGATAGAGCAGTGGTTCTCATAGTAAGTTTCCCCAACACCCCATTGACCTCATCAAAACCCTTAGTAGGCCTATTAAAAAATAAAATAGGCCAAAATGCCCCCAAATGACACTAAGCACCCCTCCTCTCATCAGTCTCCTAACACCCCCTCAACACTTGCCTGGTTGTCATCTCATGCATATTTAATCATCATATTTCAGACAACTTGCAATAGGCTACAAAAAAAAATCTTTGTCAAAGTTTGAATTAGCTACTGAAGTTTTACTCAAACTACTCAAATTTTAGCCTATTCACCTAGTATCTCTTAATGTCTTCCTGTAGAAAAAATGAGTAGGAATAGGAACGCTCCAACTTTGACCTGGAAAAAAGTATGTTTCACTAAATATCGTTCACTTTTTTAAGGTCATTTAGATATAGGCCTACAACGGAATCGGATTAAACAAAAACTTGGAATGATTTGGCCAACTATTGCAATTTGTCCTGTGCCAAACGCTAGACTGACTGGCCCAGCCTTCTCTCTCCCTTCCCTCTGCCCGCAGCATATGCACGATGTTGCATGCCCCGCGTAGTCTATATGCGCTTTTTCACCTGTTTTTTTTATCCATATTTTTTACCCGGTAGCGGTTTTACCCCCTAGCGCACTCTCCCGCTGAACTCTCCAAGTTGGATTCACTCGCGCAGAAATCAGATGTCCTTTGCATCGGCTATAACCGGAGAACAAGTAGGCCTACAGCGAACGGAAACTGAACTATTCTACTGTTAGCGTAAATGGACATTTCAAATCATTAACCGAAACAACAGAATACCAGGAACACGTGCGTGTAACCAAGCTTTCGGAGCTCTTATGAGAATACATTATTTTTCACGAGGGCAGGGAAGCTCCGGAGTCAAATTATCAGGCAAAACAACTAAACCAACTGTGAGGTGTGGTACCTGTTCACTAACCACGCAGACTTCCACGTTTATAGCTAAATCCAAAGACGGCACATTTCAGGATTTGGGTAGGGGAAAATGGTCGGACACAACTCTCTATATTATAGAACTAAAAGACATTTGATATAACTACGCAGCCCAGCCGACCAGAAAACACAGGGTTTTGCGCTCTTTCCTTTCGAAGTATGAAGACAGGGCGGGACTTAGATTGAGAAAGTTCTTGTTATTGGCTGTGCCGACAAACAGAAATACTGTGATTGGTCAAAAGTCATTGTCGGTGGTGGCATCTCTCCAGCAATTTGCCATTGAGCTGCATGACATTTTCTGCGGTATACATTTCAAATCGCTCGACCCCCCCCCCCCCCCCAAAAAAAAAATTCTCCTCGGATCTGCACGATTCACAGAAATGACCCATTTTTATTTCAAAACGGCGAATTTCGCCGAAAAGCGGCGAGTTTGCATGCCTGAATTAAGCACTCGGTTTCCCTTTGCCTTTGCTTGCCCAGACCCGATGTTCGGGGGCCTTGCTACACTTACTGTTGGAATGGCACTAGGCAGGTCTTAGTGATGCCATTCTCACTCTTGGTATGACATGTCACCTCGGTTCATCTGACCTGAACAAACAAGATTCTTGTTTCTCAGTAAAACTCAGTCACCTTCCTAACAGGCTTACCAGTATTTTTCACTCAACACGCCCATGGCCATGAGTCATTTGAACACTTGACCATTCTCTACCAACAATTCAGAACCTCTTCAACTCAGGCCTAGTAGGTAGCCCCGTTTAAACATTCTTTGCAGAATTGAGACTTCTAGGGTAAAGGATTAAAGGAATGACTTGATACAAGGCAGCATATAAATGCCTTTGTTTTATTTTTTTGCGTACAAAAAGCATCAATAAAAGATACAACCTTGTTTTCACCAAAAAAGGTCTTCACAGCGCAATCGTAGCCTTCACTCTTCAAGACATTGAGTCATTCGGCAGTGAACGGAGACTCAGGACAAGAGGTGGATTCGTCACAATATATATTTTTTTACAATCCACTATAAAGCTGGAAACAATAAAAGCCAAAAAAGAGGTGTAACTGCTAGAACACTGTCATTTCCATTAGTACAGTACAACGCTCCTTTTAGCTTACATCATGTACAATATAACACAGAACACAAAGACACTGTGGCAAGTGCAGGTTACCAAACTTTTCTTCATACAAGAACCGTACAGTAAAGCAAAGGGAAAGGTTGATGGGTTCAAATGTTGCAATTATGTACATATACACAAGTAAAAAAAGTACAGAAAAACAGCTTTTTCTCCTGGCTCCAGCCTAAACACATGATGACGAGGCCCTTCAGCAATAAAAAAAAAGAGGGGGAGCTAAAAACTGAGAAAATAAGGGTCTGGTTTTATACCGAGAGCATGCACAACACGCTTACCGGAAAATAAAAATCATGTTTGATTAAATTAAGAAGTTATGAAATTCAATCACTTAAAAAATACTAAAGCACTGGAAAACGGGAGGCGGGTAAAGGAAGGAGGTTTATAACAGAACTGCCACTATGTTGACGGCCTCCGCCTTATCTGCGGTAGCGGCCTCGCTCCTTCTCTCTGTCGCGCTCCCTCATGCGGTCTCTCTCCCGGTCCCGCTCACGTCCACGCTCCCTCTCGCGGTCCCGCCTAGCGTCCCGTGGCCTTTCACGTTCTCGCTGGCGGTCCCGCTCACGAGGGCGGCTGCGTCTGCTGCTCACAACGGCTTGGGTGCGTCGCAAGAAGTCATCCACACGCATATCATAGTCGTGCTGTACAGAAACAAGCATTACGTTTATGTTAGAGTCAAAATCTTTTTTCTGAAATCGACATCAAGAAAAGTGAAGTTCACTCCCACATTGAGTTAAGTTTTTTCTTAAGTTGCCAATAGGAGAAAATGTTCAGTTTTGAAAATGTTCAGTTTTAAGACGTGAATCACTGTCTTTGTCTGACCGCTAGACATACTGTGGCCATTGGTGACCAAAGGGTGACAAGTATAAAACATAAGGGACAGCAAAGCAGAAAAGTCACAAGGGAAATACAAATGGTACTGGCAGTGGACCCGAAACGTGGAAACGTGTCCACCTCTAACCAATTATCTTACATGTGTATCATGTGCAGCTGGAAGGATTGGAGTCATTACCAGACTGGAGAAGGACGAGCGCACCACCCGTTTCTCTCGGAAGCGAGCGTCGTGGGGCACGGGATGGTGCCCAGAGTAGGGTGGGTGGGCCTGGGGAGGGGGCGCATGGTGCTGGTAGTAGGGGTGGTGAGGAGGTTGCTCCATGCCTGGGTATGGTGCCTACAAAACAAGAGTGAATGCCACAAGAATTTCAGAGATACAGTGGGCACCTGCTATAAATAACAACATAGTTAATACATTCATCAACAATTGTGAAGACACTTCAGGTGGTACGTACCATTCCCTGCCAAGGAGGTGGAGGCCCAATGTTGTGGTGGAATTCCCTCATGTAGTCATTGTAAGACTGCAAAAAAGACCAAGTACATACATTTGCCATTGATGCTTGTGAGATGAATGCACAGCATAGCAGTGAGATCTTGTACATTAACAAATTTGAAAATTCTCATTCTGAGGTCAAGGGTTATGTAAATGGATGATTTTTTGTGAATAAAATGGACTGCATTTATGTAGCACATTTCTACACCTTTGATCACTCGGAGCACTTTACAATCTTGTACGATTATGGACTGCAGTCGTGAGAAACTGTTTGGAAACAAATGGCCGGAGCCAACGCGCTATCAGTGTTTCACCCAAGGTGTTAAAACCAAAACACGTCTAAAGGCAACGGAACGTCCAATATTGGGGAAGTCAGGCCAGACGGATAGCTGCTGAAAACATCAGAAAAACTGTGATAGATTGAGGAAGTAACTGACCCCATTGAGAAAGACATCCCGTCTCACTCCAGAAAAACGTCTGCAAAGAAATGTGACAAAAAAAAGACATTAGCCTTTAAAAAACCCAGAGGCTGTAGTAGATGTGACGCACATATTTTTTTAAAAAAAATGTTTGTACCTATCCACTGGTGGATTACGCGGATCTTGCATGAAGCCTGTAAATATTAGAGAAGCCGTTTGCATAATTTACCAAAGGCAAGCTAAATAAAGAACATAAAGCAACCAAAACAGTCATCAACCCAAAATGGAAAACCACAACAGTAAGAAACATAACAGTTGGCAACTTGTAGACAGATAATGCAAGGTGTGATTGCTACCCATTTGCTAGAGAAGACAGTGCTTAACAAAATACAAATGAGACAGTACAACAATTTCACAACTTTCAGCGATACCACTGGTAACAATAACAATTACAGATGATATATTATGAATCGTAACAAGATATAATAATACAAATTCAACACCAGACGGACAATAGTGTCACAATGACAAAACTGCCACATTCAGAGACCCGTTCCGCTCGCCACTGAAGACTGAAGCTATGGTGATGGCCAATCATGAAGTTGATAATAACCTGGTCTTTGAGGGAACTCTGGTGGATAGTCAATCCTGGGCCGTTTCCTGTTGTGAATGTCATACTCTTCAGGTCGACGCCTACACGAATCAGGTGAACAGTTAAGACAACACACTCAACTTACACTGAATTGCACATCACATACAAGAAAAAAAACATACTGATCTGTTCAAACAAATAAAAGGCATGGTCATCCTTTAAATCTAGCTTTGTGTGTTCTGGCATAGCTCCATCAGAGTAACCTCTTTGCAGAAGTGCTGTTTGGCAATGTTGTAGAAAATAACTATTCATCAAGTATGCTCTTGTTGGAAAAGACAAAAAGATACGGTCTTCCACTTCAGGCAAAATTACAGTGTCAAGCCACAATGGGCTCAAATTCAGTGTGTAATTTTCATAAAACTTTGAAGGTAAGTAGTAGTAGTGGACAAATGGATGATCTACCACACTGATTTGTTTCTCAATAATACCAAGGTTGTGATCCACACATACACCTTCACTACATTACAGTTCAACCTTAGAAATATCAGCACTACAAAGTGGTTCTTAGCCCACAATGCAAACAACAAAGCCAACCACAAAGCTTTAAGTACAAGAGCAAAAAATGATCTACAGTAAATGAGAAAAGCTGGTTAAAATGTTAACATACCGCTTTCTTGTAGATTTTTTTGTGACTGTTAACGTTGGCAAATATTTATGATAGAAAATGTTCATAAAATAGTCCATGTTATTTCTTTAAGCGGTCTACAGCCACAAACACATTTACAAGGATGGCCTGGCAAAGACAGCAGATGGGGAAACCCATTGGAAATGGTGCAGTCCTTTTTTGGGGAGAGATTATCAATCAGACATGACGAGCTCCATGGGAACAAATACACAGGTAATCTGCCCACCAAAGCCTGGCACCCCCACGTGCTCGTGGCCTTTTTTTTGCAGTCCTTGCAGGGCATCAAACCGAGACACAGAAGAAAAGGGCTTGTGTGTGAGAGAGGGACCGCCCCAGGTCTACCTTACTTCAAAACTCAGTCCTTTTTTAAACACAGGAGAACAGGAATGTATTCCGCAATGGCTACCTACCAGGGGGTGCGAGACAGGCTGGGTCAGGAAAAGGGGAGGGAGAGGGCTTAAAATGAAAAGGTGCAGGAAAGGAAGGGGGGGAAGGGATCAACATATCTTCAGTCCATTTTTTTCCTGAAAAGTGGTTGGAGGGGCTTTTGTGTGGGGAGTGGTGACCACCGAGGGGTACATCAACTGATAACCAAACCAAAATCCTTAACACCTCATTTTTTTCCTTGACTGTGGTAAAAGAAAAGGTGTTTGACAAGACCCAACAGATTTTTCTCAGTTCATAGAGATCTCCTTCAGATGAACTTTTTTTTCTCCTCTCTCCTCCCTTTTTTCATTCTATCACACCAACAGCTGCTCCAGGGAACTTTCAGAAATGAAAAAAGAAAAAGAAAAGCAAAAAACATCCCATCTTTTTTCCCTCCCCAAAAGGCCTCCTCTGACCACAGCGGTGTACGAAAGTTCATACAGGGGTGGTGATGGGCTAAAGGGACCAGTCCCTGACATGAGTCCACAGGCACTGCACAGACAGGAAGTTGGAACAAAGGCAACAGGAAGGGGCTCAAGAGACACAGCTAGTGCTGCAGCATGGCTCCCTCTGCCGGCTCCCCTCCTCCTCCACACTTGCCTAGCGCGCTCCGGCACTGCAGAGGAGCCCTCCCTCGTTCTCTCTCTCCTTCTCCCCCTCCTCCTGCCTCTGTTTTCTTCTAGCTCTCTTTATCTGCTGCTATACTGCAACACCAAGGACTTCTTGCATCTAATGATACGCCAACTGAAAACTTTTTTTTTTGTGGTAAAGAAAAGTCCGGCCAAAATGCTCCTCTTGAAAGCATTTTTTTTCCTCCGTTTTTATAACACATCAAGCTTTCTGCCCTCTCAAACCCGGATGGGCCATCTTCAGTTTACAATAGTATGGCTCCTTTACAAAAAGAGTCCCCGCTATGCTTAGGATTATCCCCCACGGACATTCCTGAAAGAAAAAGGGCTTTGGGAACAAATTTAAGGCAAGAGAAGAGTACTCAATCTAGCAGGCTGAATTTACGTTCACAGTTTGTTTAACTTCAAATGATTAAGTTTGCCCTAACTTAAAGACTTTGATAACTGCTGTGAAAGTTACTGTGTTACTATCAATGTCAGTTACAAACAAAAACACAAAGTCAGACATCTGCCAATATACTTTTTACAATTACCACCACCGCCACCACCATCTGAGAGCCCCTGGGGTCTCGGAACTGCATGCCTCCACCATGACCATCTCAGGGAGAGGGGGGGCGCTCGCTGGTCCATGCGGCTTGCCCCCCTCCCCTCTGAGAATAGCTGGTGCTACGGGGCATGAGAGGGGATGGGAGGGTCGAAAGAGGGAAGGGGGGGCTCTTTATTTATTTTGCCTCTTCGCTGACGGCGTGAGGATGAGGACTTTTTTCACGATGAATGAAGAAGCTCGAGTGGCTCCTGCTCTGCCTTCGCACTGCATCATCACGTCACGGCGACGGGCAAGAGCACTAGTGGTCCAAAGAACATTTCTAACCTTCCCAGGTCGCGGGGGGCGGGCTGCTCGCGGTGGGGTGGCCGTCCCCGGGAACGTGACTCCGAGTGCATCCTCCTCTTGTGACGCAATTTGTGAATGGCTTGATACAAGTCAATGCTCTCGTCAGGGGGGAAAAGCATGCACAGCTGGGTGCCGCACTCTGGCTCGATTTCCTGTTGAGAGGAAAACAAGACCAGCAAGAAAAAATAATGAATGCCAATGTGCATAAGACAACACATACGCAATATAATACATACATGATACAATATCAAATGTTCATACACTAAAAAGTCAGAGAGGATCAGTTGTGATTAGAGTTCTCCTCCTAACGGCCCGTTCCCACTTTACCGGCAACCGCGTTGAAGGCTTCTGGGATTCGCACTGCGGCTACTTTGACAGTGGACACGCGTCAAAAAGTTCAGCTCCCTTCTATGTTATGCTAATTAGACGCGGCCAAAGCGGAGCGTTATCCAATGATTGTCGAGTACAAGAGGAATTCCCATGACACCAACTGCTATGTTTTGCTGCTTAAAAGTAGTTTTATGACTGTTTATCGTACGTTTTAAAGGTGCCCTATTATGCTATTTAGAATAACTTTCATTGTTAATATTTTGCTTTACTGTGGTTATTGGAGTTAATTTTGAATGATCACTTGTTTTCATGTCCATTATTTTTTATCATTGTGTACATGCACCCTACGCCGCCTGTTTGAAACGCGTGGAAGTGCAGAATGTTAGACCCTTCAACATTCTGAAATCTCGACGCAGCATGGAGCGTTTCATCAAGCATTCTATTACTAATATTACGTCAGCAGCACAGCTGTTTTTGACCTGGAATCCAACCCTGTAGCCTATGTCTAAAGTTGACAGCCAAATAGTTCACCCAATGTCCACAATTAATCTGAAAAGGACGCATCATAAGTCCCACGTTGTTATTTGTGCACCTTGCTGTGTCATTTGCTGAAACCCAGTCCCTATCCAATGCGAGTCTTCCGTGCATGGGCTTCAGTTTGATTTCAAAATCGCTTGGGACAAGGCTGCCATTAATCTGAGAAAGGGTTGAAAGTGCTGGGTACAGGCTATTGCTTCCGATTTGAGGTTTCATGAAATAATACGCATATTGCATATGATGCGTAATAACGCGATTGTGACCATATTAAAAAAAAAAAAAAAAAAAAAAAACTAATAGCCATCTGCGCTGTCTTGTTTATTTCTGATATCCTGCGCTGAAGAATCTTTATCTCAAACATTATTAACGCAACAGTAGGGGCCTGATTGGTTAACCCGCTGTCTAGCCTTGCATACTGTAGCCCTAAAATTGAAGTTATCAGCCAAGTTTACTGCTCGCAAACAGACAAGTGTCGCGCTGGTCTAGGTGGGAGAAGTCTAGATCTGCTGTTGACAGGTGGAAATTTGAAGACACAAAGAATGTTCTGGGATTGAAATCAGATCACATTCCCTTGTTAATGACAAGTTAACCTTCACAAAATAGGCTATCCAATAAGCTAATCATCTGCAATTGCTGTACACAGTTCAAAGGATAGGCCTATTTATTCAGCGAAGTTGTGGACATTTTCTTCGCTCCCGCGGCAGCCCCCATCTGGCTGTCAAAGACGCAGTCCGAAATTGAAAGAGTGCGCCCAGTAAGACAAGGGCACGACTTGTCGGACTCAAACCTATCAATTCAACGTCTGTCAGTGATATCGTGACACCCTATTTGTGATATGAACTCCGTGTTCAAATTCGTCCTGTGGTCTATTTGCAAGCCAGACTGAATAGGCTACTGAGCGCACGCGTTGTTGGCTTTTAAAAATGAGTTCCTGTTTGCTCGTTGTCTGTAGGCCTAATGCACAATGGTGATACATACAATACATTTCAAGGTATTTCCAGGTGCATGGTTTCATTTTAGTAACTGCATTTCTATTTAGTCCCCGGCAGAAATGATGCGCCCACTGGATTGGAAGCGCAATGGGCAGTCCTCGATGGATTGGTTTCATACTGGGTCTTATAATAACGCCTAGGCCTAGTCTCGGTTTCGTGTTTTTTTTGTTCGCATTTATCGACAGGACAGGATTTTTTTTATATAACAATAGGCCCTATCCGTTTCAGTTTCATTATTTTTGGCATGCCGCCCGACGACTCGACCAGTTTTAAACGTTGCTCTTGCAGATATGATGAACAAAACTGCGTTGCATTTTAATTAGGCCTACTGAATTGTAGCCTACGCATAGCCTATACTAACTGGCTAATCCTTGCCAACATTGCTGATGCAAACGGCTGCTGGTCATGTCGTGATACCTATTTGGATAACATCAGCGCACGTCTTCTAATTAATGTTATGCTTCAAGCGGCAATACAAGTGTAGGGTTTTCACATCTTACCAAACAAAAGTTAGTCTTGCCAACAGCATATGCAAAACGGCCCTGAAGCGAATAGAGAGAGAAAGGAGAGATTCGAGTCTTTCACCCACTTGGAAGTGTTTTGGATTCTCAGTGCGCAACTGCGTTAACGCGTTCTGCCTGTTTTCGACCTTCCTCATTCAACTGTTTCTGACCCGTTAGCCATAGGCCTACCAACCGGTATTTTATCAATGTAAAATGCAGCTTTAATATCACAATGAAACAAAAATATATAACTTGGGCCACAGGTGAGTGTAGCTAGACCGATGCTGTAGCCTATTGACGGAGCCGATTTATGAATTGAAAAAAAAAACATGCGTAATGGAATAAACTTGTGGATGGCGAAATCCTACACTATCCTTGTAGGCTACACTATTCTTGTACACTATTTTGTACACTGAGTGGTGTATTCACAAATAGGATACATCTCATCACAATACTGTCAAATTCAGATAGGCCTAGGCTATGTGGCTGCGATGAACAAATGCGCATTAGGTCTACTGTCTCTGCAATTAATAAATGGTCTGTGACATCGTCAACACTCCATCCCATAAGCAGCAATGTTAGGTACAGCATGACGTAGACCCGTACCGGAAACAAAAGCTATAGAATGTTGAAAACCCAACCACGCGTTCTCTGACAGTTGAGAAATAGCGTTCCTGCGGCAGAGAAATTCTCCCCCAAGAGGCCAATTTGTGAAATGCAGCTTTCACCAAGCTTTTACATACAACAGATGCTGTGTAACCCAATAAATGGGTAGTGGACATGAAAAAGCATAATAGGACCCCTTTAATGTAAGAGTCATACACTACAGCAAACTATGAAGTGCAAGGTCTTTGTGCTCATGTTCAAAGGATTATGTACATTTTTGACAACAAAGTAAACATGTCCACATAGGTAAGGGCAGACTTTAATGTTACTGTCGCTAGTTAGCTTGCTTAATCGATATACATGTGTAGAAAAACAGAAAGAGATATTCCTGTTCAGTGTACTCTGTCACGCCCCTCCATGTGCACCGACAAGAAGCATTCGGTCCACACAACGAGGTGCGTTGCGTTGATGAGCGTCAAATGGCCGGTTAAGTGGGAACGGGCCGTAATAATTCATACCATGGAATGGTAAAGCAGAGGTAGAAATACTACCTAGGGCCGGGACCCCTAGAGGGCCGCGGCAAGTTGAAAGGATTGCAAAACAAAATTGCCAGTCAACACTTCTATTACTTTTCCTGTTGAAATTGCATGGATTTAGGGGTGTACTTATTCACTAACAAAAGGTGGTGCACTGAAAAAAATAGAGTAGCACGACCCATGTCAGGGTCTTGGTTGGAAGCTACTGGTATATGGGGGGACTTGTCATGGTAAAGTTCGGGAACCCCTGTCCTAAGGAGCCTTTTTTCAAGATGTACACAACACACCTGTCCGTCTCGTCCGATCTTCACAGGCTTGTGCTCGTTCCAGGGGTTGGAAAGATGAGAAGTTTTGGTGAAGGGCAACTCACGCCTGCAAGAGATCAGATCCGATCAGATCAAAACACTGTACGCAGAATTCAGCATTACAGCCACTTAAGTCAATAATATGGCGCTTTGATTTTGCACTATACCTGCAGATCCAGTCAATCTTGAAGACTCCTCCGAGCATCTTGGCGTTCATGCCAGCAGGCAATACCCAGTGGATGGGAGAGCCTCCGTGGTGTGACTCGGAGCAGAGACGGGCGAAGCCTGCAAAGGGGCACATTCAAGACATCACTACTCCACGCCAAAAGCTGGACTCTGGCTCTTCACGCATCTCTGCTTCTGGGTCAAAGACGTCCAACATGAAATTGTCCTTCAGTGCTAACGGATACTTTTGCTTACTGTAACTGTGAAAAACATTTACAGTAAGCCAAAGGACGTCTTTGACCCTTCTGAGTTTAACCCTTAAAGCACAGAGCCTCTTATCACCTTATCGTCACCAAAATGGTAATGACCAAGTCTTAATCGGTCACTAAAGACTCTCTGCATTGTCGTAGCAATGTTATGATGTAGTTGAATGCTTTCAGCAAGGATTGAATAAGCCCGTCTACAGGACCAACTGCAGTAAGAGGCTACATGGAGGAAAGAGTGTCTACCTTGAAACTTTCCGCTCTCTCTGACGGAGAAGACGAGGATGACACTTCTGGCAGCTCTGAAGGCAGCGTTCAACTTCTTCTCATTGACTGGTAGCGTGGACCACACGCCCTGATACAAAACAAACAAAAGCAAATTACCAAACGACCAAAATCATCAATAAAACCCTCAAATGTATAGTAAGAAAACTACTAGATATACAGATAATAGATCAAATGTTTTTTTCTGCTTCTACCCCATGAACAAACTACAAAGGAACTTGAAATTAAAGAACTTATTCCATCGAGCTATTTTAATTCCAGGATGAGATCACTTGAGACTGAGTCCGTCATTTGTAATCGTTTTACTTGATTTGTTATTTTAATGCAACTGAACTGAACTTTAGTGCAACTTGTGCCATTTATATAACAGCGTTATATAACAAAAAACAAAAGTGAATAAATAAGTAATAATTCAGTGGAATTGAAACTTACCTTTGCTTTAGCCAGAGAAACATTCTCATGATTGTTGCTCTTGATCAAAAAGAATCTGGCATCTCGAATGATGTATTTGAGCTTGCTTGTCTGATCTATTTGAACAAATCAATGCAAGACATCATTTAAATGGATGACACGTACATCATTGAAGAGCAACAAGAATACACCGAGTGCATTCCAATTTGCACACTCCCGCCCTCCACTTGTGCTTGTGGCCTCGCCCCACCGCCGTGGAGAAAATAAAGTTTCCCAGCGGTCAGCCTAGCCAAAACACATTTTGGGGGACTGTTTTACGTTTACCATACCAATTGCAAATGAGAAAAATACATTAGAATTATACTTTTGCAAGATATTTAATTCATTTTCTGTCATCAGTGACATCATGAGGTTACAAGCAGGCAAGGGAGGACGGAAGGCCGCATATTGGAATCCATACACAGTCTATTAATTGCCTAACAGCCACCTCAATTAATGGCTGTCTCATAGATAGCTGGCATTACCTTTTCGAACAGCACGAACAGAGGATGGAAGCTTTTCATGCTTTTTCTCCGAACCTACAAGTCAAACGACAAAAGCAAATGTTACCTTTAAATGGCACAATTTCAAGAACACTGACTAGAAAGCTAAATAACCAATAGAGCCAAAAAAGGTTTCACAGAACACACACCCAGACATGTAAATCGATGAGGCAACTCAAAATGAGCATGAAGATAGATCAGAATTCCAGAGCATCACTGACTGCAAAAATGTCTAGAACTGGGGCCTCATTTATCATCAGTTCGTAGAATGCCTTCTAAATTGTGTCCTATAGAATGTTCGCAAGTACAGAAAAATCTGGATTTATCAAACGTGTGTTGACTGCTCCTATGCATACTTCTGCATGATAAATCCCACACCTTCAAAAAAAATCACTGTGCACGTGCGCACCCGGGGTAATTTGCATCCCCAAACGCCTCCACATACGGTATTAAAATCCCTTTAAATGCCATGTTAATTTGAAAGCACCACACTGTTTGGAATATGCTATTTAGCGCGTCACATGGAGTGCTGGTGGGAAGTGCAGAGATAGAAACATTTCTGCGGCAGAAGTGGAGGTAGTTTCGACAGGAGGAAGGCCGTGCTTCAAGACAAGTGAAAAAAGGAGACACATGGACGTAAACACTGTCAAATAGAACACCGTCATACTCCATTGCAATGCAAAGCAAACTGTATACAGCACCCTCAATATTATTTGCAATTTCATGTCTCTTCCACTTGCAAGCATCGTCTGAGGTGTTCGTAGATTTAGGCACATTTCTACGATCAAGTTCATGTTCATAAATCCCACACTTATAGCTCAGGAATGTGTCTAAGAACCTTTGATAAATGAGGGCCCTGGATTCTATAGTAGAGTACCCAAACATGCAGGGATACAGCCTCCTGTTTGCAATCTTAACAGCAGCTTTTAGTCACCAGAGAGAAGGGGCGGTTGAGCCACTGGTGGGTTCCCCTAGTCAGGGTTCCAACTTCATGTCAAACATAAAATTCCATGACTTTCCCTGACCATAGAACAGAATTTCCATGACCTCTCGTGAATCTTAATGCCCCAAATATTATTTAGTAGACGGCATTTCGCACTGTGGTCATCAATTCGTAATAGTCAGTCTTTCAAATTGCCATTTTCAATCAACTCTCTTCTGCATTTGCCAGGCATGTTTGCCAGAATGGAAAAGTTTAACATTTTTGGATTCTATAATGTTGCAGGGCGCAGACAACACGAAATCACAATGCTGTTAAAATGCCATGATATTCCCTGACTGCATATGCAAAATGCTCAAATTCCATAACTGGAATAAACTCCATTGAATTTCCATGATATCCCAGGAATTCCCTGACCAGTGGGAACCCTGACATGTAAACCTCTCTGGTCTACTGCGGTTGGTCAGTGGAAGTCTGAAATGCTGATCAACACAGAGACACCAGACAGCAGCTAACGGCAGGCCCCATATATGTCCCCCGACAAGCCTGGGGCCCAGTTGAGTAGTCAGGTGCTGTCTGGGCGGAGGCGTGTGTGCCTCTGAGTGGTTATGTGGCTGCCAGCCGCAACATTCACATGCTGCTCGGGCAAGGAAAAGCAGCAGTGTGACCTGACCTGCTTTGCACACCGATGCACATTTTTGACCTTGCCAAAAACATGACGTTGATCATTGAAACAGCAAGCCTGTTCAAGAAGACGGGCTACTGAGTATTACAAACATGAAGTCGCTACTTGTCTACCAGATCTGTTTACAGAGCGGCGGACATGTTGACAGCCGTTGTAAAGTCAGAATAGTGGCCGACATTACAGGATTTTGTCTGGAGATGCAGCATCAGAGACGGCAAAAGCAGGTTAGTTTTTGCAGCATCCCACAGCAGTCGATAACATCAAATCGGTTTAAAAACCAATGACCATCACCTAATCTCAGATTTAAAAATGTGGTTCAAGTACAAACTGTACAAGGGGGGACGGGGGGAATATTTTTTAATACCTGCATAGGACTCTGAAGCTGAGCTTCCACTTCTATCAAAAACGATTGGAGATATCCCTCTAGCGTGCTTCTTCAGCTTTCTTTCCTCATCTGAACAGTGAATGGGAACAGACACGTCCCTTACGTTAGATTTTAAGAGCTTGAACTGTGTACAAGACTGCTTGAGTACACGCTAGCTAGCACTACACCTGAGAGATCTCCAATGCCTTGGCCCTAACCGAACTCTGCCTTCATGTATGGATAAAACCTTCAGCTGCTCCCTGCTCCTCAATAACCATGGTCATCATGATATAGCAATCTATGTTCAATGCATAATTGCGAAACGGATGAGCATATAGTGTTGCAAAAATCCACTCGCTCAACTCGTGCGATGTTCCCAAAATACAATGGTTGCAATGTCAACTTATACAAGAACGTTTGTGCTTCCACTCTCCCCTCAGAACCTCTAATTTATATCTCAAAAAATGAAATCGCCTGTTCAAATCATTTCAAATGAATCTTTGTGGGTCATGAGGCCTCAGAGACCGATGATCACGGTCCTATGTCCCCAAATAACAATGTTTGCAATTTAACATTTTTAACCCTCAGCATACTGAATACTTGAAGTTTTCCTTCCCCTCCCTTCATCACCACTAGTTTAATATTATTTCACTATTTGTTTATCATCATTTCAAATGAATATTTTGTGGCGGGCCATTTGAAATCACCTGAGGCCTCAGAGCCCGACCCAGAGCGCACAGACTCGCCATCGGAGAAGGAGACGGAGTCTGAGCGGGAGTCGCTGGCTTCGCTGCGCGTGTCGTAGTCATTTTGCTCTGCCTCTTCCCGCTGATCTCCATCATCCAGCTCGTACTCTTCCTCCTCCTCGCCTTCTTCTTCTACCTCTTCCTCCTCTTCTTCTTCCTCCTCGCCATCTTTCTCTCCCTCTTCCTCCTCCTCTTCTTCTTCCATCACCTCCTCCTCTTCCTCCTCCACCTCTTCTTCCAAGTCGGAGCGCTGGCCTTCGGAGGAGGCGGCAGAGGACTCCTGATCGGAGGCATACTCCTCTGAATGGGCGACATCGTCTTTCGACGAGCGGCTCACATGGCCCACGCTGTCCTCGCTGGTGCGCCGGAGCTTCTAAAAGGAAAGAAAAAAAGTTACGACATGCTACAAGCGAACATGGTTTCTTTATGAAAAAAGCAGCATTTCACATCAGCGTATAGCAGTGCTTGTGTTCAAAACAATCCCAGATGTCTTTTGATCACCACCAAGGTTCCCTACCTCTGACAGCTCCGGCATGAGGGGCTTGATCCTCCTCTGTGTGTCTCTGCTTCGAGTGAGGGGCTTTTCGCTGTGGCCTTTCGAAGGCTGTCCTCGGGAGTGGCCTCCTCTTACCCCGTGGTTCCTACGGTCGTCGTACAGTTCCTCTGCCGTGTGTCGGCCCCGAGGATTTGACAGTTTCTTCCCGTTGGCCCCGCTGGAGGGGGGTCCCCTCTTCATCAGCTGCCTGGTGGAGTGTCCACCTCCTGAGGACCTCATGCGCTTGGACTCCTGTCCACCCCCTCTGGTGTTCTTCCTTTTCGATCCTAATATGGGCACATTTATTTCATCAATGTGTAATCCTGAATCAAGATTCCTGATCCATCATTTGGCAGTTTGAGATACTAACAGCACTATTGGTCATGCTCTAATGCACAATACATGTTAAATGATGGGTGTGTAGGGACCAACTTCCTTGTTCCTACACAAGTGTACTTCGCCATAAACACATAAATAGACCTGAACCGTACCTTTTTTCTCGCTGATCTCGCTCTCTGGGTTGTAGAGCTCGTCGTCTTGGTCGGGTGCTTCAGTGAGGATATCCTCGAGGACATTGAGCTCTCCATCTGAAAATCACACAGGAAAATTGAGTTCAGTTGGAAAAACAGACTGCAGGTCTAGGCTAGTTGGCGAGCCTTTGTCTGAACATGCTAATTCAACAGCTAACAATTGTAGCTTCGTTTTATGCCGTGTTACCTGACGAAATCTCCCACATACCTAAATATAGATTTGTGTTTTTATGTGCACGTCTAGAAAGCACTGAATACTAGTAATCAGTCGAATGTGCTGATGCTGGCGAAGAAAACACGCGATCAATCAGATTCTAACTCGAGACAGCACGAAGAGCGCTAAACACCAACAAAGAAAGCACAATAACGTCAAGCTACTTCCATTGGTAGGCTAGCCATGATGATGGAACTTTTTCTCGAAATCCATTGCATTTCACTCCAATAATGTCTTAATAACGACGATGGCGTGCTATCATGGGCCAGTCAGTTATTTGACCTAGCCACCCTAATCTGAATTACTAAGGTAGGACGACGTCCCCTTAGCTAAAGACATTGCTAATTTGTGGGCAACTAGCGATAGCCAGCTAGCCAGAACGTCGTTATTGTTGTGATCCATAAACAGCCCCCGTATCCATTGACAGGAGTTATTCAGCATAACCAACTACTTCATCCGTCAACTTCGCTGTGAAACCATGAAGTCTTGAATCGATTTTAAGTATTGCACCACGCATTTATACACAAACAACAAACGCTGCAAGATAGCCACATACCCTTTTCGTCTCGTCTGTCGACCGCCATTTTCCCCCTGATCTTCCTGGCTGTCGCAGACTTTCCTAGGACGCGTTGTAGTACTTTTCAGATCGCCCCTTTGTTTGATCTTATTCAAAAATAACAAAAGGGAAAAGAAAATAGGTGCACGTATCACTACATCTGATACAACTGAAGACGGCTGTATGGTAGTGGAAGATGCGTTGTCACAACCTGTGTGAAACAAGCACACGACCAGGCCACAACGTGCTGGAATCCTGAAATGGTATTGGCCCTGAAAATAATGACGTAGCTCTAGATCAGTGCTACATAATCATCTGATGGTGGAAACGTTGTTTACAGTGTGTCTGCAGACCTAGAACTAATGCAGATATAAACAAAGCACAGGCACACTTCTGCCACCACATTTATTGGACTTATCAGTTTTATCCAATCCTTGTGGTGATTAATTAAATACTTGCCTTTGTAGCCCTATTGAGTCATTGTGCTATGAAAATATAGCTGGATGCAGCAGAATATAGACACCGTGACCTCCTACATCACAAAATGCATCGATGATGTTACAGAAATAAAACACATCACTACCAGGGCCAACCAGAAGCCATGGTTCACAGGAGACGTTCACCGACTGCTGAGGGCCAGAGACAAAGCCTTCAGAGCAGGAGACGTAGCTGGCCTAAAGACAGCAAGGGCTAACCTGTCCCAGGGCATCAGGAAAGCAAAAAAGGAATAGCCTACTCAGACAAAATAACAACACACTTCAAAGACAGCAGAGATGCACAGAGCCTGTGGCAGGGCATACAGGCCATCACGGACTATAAGCCTGCACCACGAAGCTGTGACAACAACACCTCTCTGCTAAACGACCTGAACAGTTTCTTTGCCCGCTTTGAAGCACAAAATGACACTCACCCACAGAAAACTCCCCTCCCCCCCATGATCAACCCCTTTACCTGTCCTCTGCCAGTGTTAAGAGGACACTGGCCACCATCAACCCACG